>NW_011499873.1:371122-606442 GCF_000495115.2 Populus euphratica | reverse complement strand
TATCAAAAATAATTTTTAAAAAATAAAAAAAAATATTTTAATATATTTTAATATGAAAAATATTTTAAAAAATACCTCCAGCCATGTTTTTAAATAAAAAAAAAATTCATGTGGCGGGACAACCATTCCACCATCAGTGCCAGCGCACCATAGCTGTTAAGAATATCGTTCTGGATGTGGCCGAGGACTTGCTTACTTGCACTGTGGCATCGGACCTCCCATTTATCACCGTGACATTAAGTTTGTTTTTGTTAATCCGGTGCAAGTTGCTTTTCCAGAATTATTTTTTAGAGTAATTCAAGCATCGCACATGTCCCTTATTCACGTGAAATTAACTAGGGATAACTTGGTTTTTTTTATTTTTTTAGCATACTGAAATTATTTAATTATCTTTAAAAAAAATTAAACTACCATTCAACAGGAACATTTATATTTTTCTTCTTTTTAGTAGAACAATAAAATCACCATAGATCTCTTAAAAAGAAAAGATTAATAAATTATCACCTGGGAGCTCTTTTGTTTTTTTTTTTGTTATATTTATTCTAACTAAGGAGCCTTTTAATAAATATAAAATATCTGTGTTTGTTTTTGGTTAACATGTGTAGAGGCTTTCCACAATCAACATCGAGTTTTCTTAGTATGGCTAAATTCATCTTAATAACCTCATTTCTTCACAAAGAAATGTGTAGTTTTCTAATCTTTGGTTTGGGTTGATAAACATTTTTTTTTTCTCTTCATTTTAGTTTTCACATGCACATTATAATCTCGAACCAACCATTTAATTTGGTTTTTTTAAAATTTTATAATTATTCTTTTTATTACTATTTTTTTATTTGAAATAGTTTCTAAATTGAAGTTTTTTCAATTCCATTCTCCTTTAATTCTTTATTTATCATATTTGGTTTTTTTATTGCTGTTTATTTGGTTTGAACAATTTTTAGAATTGAAAGTCTTTTATAATTTCATTCTTCTTCTATTTTTATTCCTATATAATTCAGTTCTCGTTCTCGTTCTTCTTCTTTTTTATTATTCTTTTTAGTTTGGGAATTTTCTTATTAATATGATGACATTATCTTCTAATATTAAATTGATTGAAAATTAATTTTTTTGTACGTCTAAGATTCCACGGATGGTGAGTTTGGAGGATTTTGTAGGATTAACTCAAGATTAGGAGATTCAAGTGGCCTTGCTTCCTCTTTTTTTAAGCTAATATTTTTTTTAGTTTTATCTTTTAATATTTTTTTATTTTTAAATTTCATTCTTTTTTAATTTTTCATATTTGGTTACAAATTCATTTAATTGACATATGTCTTGTTTTAAATGATTTTTAGAATTGAATTATTTTTAAAAAAATCATCCTCCTTTATTTTTTTTCCAAGTGATTTGATCATTTTTTTTTATTTCTTTTTGCTTTGTAATTTTTTTTAAAAAAAATTCATCCTCTAAAATTAAATAAATTGAGAATCAAGCTTTCTAGTTGAATCCGAGTTTAGAATCTTATGGGTTATGAATCCAAATGGTTAACTTTGGTCTAAAAGGTTCATCTAAATTTGTTTGTTTATTTTTTTTCTTTTTAAGTTATTTTTTTTAATTTCATTATTTAGCAACTATTTATTTTTTAATTTTAATTTTTATTCTTTAATCAAACCTGAGTTCAATTCAGATTTTGTCAAAGCCTGATATAAAGGAGAATAAAGAAAGGAAAAAAAATACAAATTGTCCGGTATATACTAACTTATTATAGTTGTGTTTATTATTTAAGTCATCAATTTTAAAGATTAGCATGGGTTAATATAGATATTATTTTTTTCATTTTACTCCTCAGATTTTTTTACAATTTAATTATTTAATAATCAACTATTTTAAATTTAGACGACAGTTAAGACAGGGTTAAAATAATAAATATACTAATTTTTTTTATCCAAATCCCAGTTTTAATAGGAGAACCACTTTACTATGACTTATTAGGTTGAACAAACCACACCAATAATTTTTTATTTATCAACATATATGATTTTTTATTGATTTTATATGGTAAAATGGTTGAGTTTTTTTATTTTTATTTTAAAAAATTTATCACATGTAAAAAAAATAACAACACTCACTTTTTTCTCTATAGTTAATGAATTTTGATAGCAAAACACAAGCCTCGTACCTGGATATTTTACTATTTATCAATAAATGCTGGCGATAAATTCCAAAACTAATGACAACACATTCATTAACAATCACTAGCCCACCTAAAGACCTTAATAAATCGGCGTAGTAGTTGGTAGATGAAGAGATATGCTTATTTTTTGAATTTTTATTTTTCAAAACTAGAGACCAGTATTTAGAGAAATTTATTAAATTTATTTAAATATATTATAATAATACTAGAAATGAGTCTTTAAGATTATTAAAAAAGAGATTTTACCCTCCACAGACATACAACTTATTACGAGAATATCCTTATCACGTGAAAAAGAAATAAAGAAGAGATTTCATTTACATTTTAGCGGTTACGTGTTGTTGATTATATAATTATTAATCCCAGCTTGATATTGAGAATGATCTCAATAAACTATTGACTTAAAGCCTAACCTAAGTAGACTTTTTTTTAATCAATTTGGATATCGACCCAATCAGGCAACTAAACAAATATAAGAGAGACCTAACTGAGCCAACTTTTATAAATTTTAAAAAAAATTTCGATTAAAATAATATTATTTTATTAAAAAAATTAAAAAAAACTTTATTTTAATATGAATTCAAAGTAAACTGCGGGTTAAATACGACAAGCATGGTAAATAAACATTAACAAAAAATTAAAGGGTGTGGCTAGATCACTACAGCCACACCCACAAAACAATAATTATTTCATGATTTTTAATTTATTTTTTTCACATCTCACCTTTTAATAACCAAATCTTTTTATTTATTCTTTTTAATTTTTTTTAATTTTATCCATTAATATTATATTACTTAAAAATTATGTTTACATATATTATTTTTTTATTAAGTTATGTACCAGTCTTGTAAATTTAATTTTTTATTTTTAGTTTCAACTTTTTATATTAGATATATTGAAAGTTAAACTTTATATTTTTTATTTATTTTTTATAAATTTATCTTGATCTTATACATAGTTCTCTCGGATTTAATAGATTTGTGAGGTTGATTCATGCTTTTTTTTAATTATTTTTTTTTTAATTTTATTTTTTAATATTAGATTGGTTGAAAAATAAACTTTATATTTTATTTTTAATTATTTTATATAAAGTTATTTTAATCTTATAATCCAGAATTTTAGTTTTTATAATTTTACTCGACCTTATTCTATTTATTTGTTGGGGTTCGTTTTTTATCAAGCTCTTTATATATATATATATATATATATATATATATATATATATTATGATAAGAGTCGCAGGTAATTTGTTGTATATATATATATATATATATATGATAAGAGTCGCAGGTAATTTGTTGTTAGAGTTTTGCAATTTTATATGTTGGCCGCGGAACTTTCAACAGAGGAGACTTGGTCGTATCTTTTGAAAGCTCTTGTCAAGTGTATTTTTTATGAGCCTAACAGCTATTGCATGATTACCACAAACCAATTATTTTTCAATATTATACATTAAGTGAATTGATAGATATAGAGTTTATATTTCATAAATAGAACATGATGACATGAATATGAATGTTACAGAGACTTTTTTAACAAAACCAATAGATTGTATTGAGAAGTATTATGTGACAAGGTGAAACCCCATTTAGATCAAGGTGTTTCTGAAATTGATAACTAGGTTTAGATGCTAAATATGGATTGGTGGACTCGGGACTAATTGAAAATCACGAGCACCAGAAAAGTGTGGTTAATCACGCGAGTAATCCACTTGGCACAAGCATTCTTAACACCCCTTTACGAGCTTAATTATGGAAGGAGAACATGAAATTATTTAATGTTAAATACCAATTGTATTAGAAATTGGTGGAGTAATTTTAGGGCTGCACTTCTCCTATCCAATCGTCTTGGCTTCGGATTTGTTTACAGTTAAAGTGTAGTTATATTTATTTTTTAAATTGTTTTTTATTTGAAAATATATTAAAATATTATTTTTTATTTTTAAGAAATTATTTTTGATACAGTGCATTAAAATAATCTAAAAATATTTAAAAAATATTAATTTTTAATAAAAATAATTTTTAAAACATTTTTAAAATAAAAAACAAAGATATCTTAGTCCTTGTGTCTCGGCGGGGGAAATTTTTTATACTTCATACCGAAGCAAAAGACAATAAAAGGCTGGTGAAGGGGTGGCTGGTACGATCTGGGAAGAGTCCCTTCCATTCAAAGGGTTTCCAAGCAAGTCTGTAGAGGTCAGGGAATCAGATTCAAATGATGGACAAAGTCAATGCTTTGTCTTTATCTTCTTTGTGACGAGACAACGGGATTTTTAAGCTTCAAAACCTGCGAGTGGTCTTGGTGGACTGAGTGGGGAGCTAGGTACATTTTGAAGTTCATTTTGAAGTTCTATCAAGGGTTGTTTGAAAGATGCGCGCTCCCACCCAAAGCCAGCAGAGTGATTGGGTCGCGTGCAAACCCGGGCCTAAAGTGATGTAATTCGTATTTGGGTTTCGGGCCTCCAACTGCATTCCATGGCCCATTAGAGTTTGGACCTGGACTTTGTTTTGTGTTGTGTCATAAGCTTGGTAGATCCATCAACATGTGTTGCGTGCTTTGTAGGGGAAAAAGAAAAAAAAACAATAATAATCATGGTACGGGTTGGAAGCCTCGACGAATTGAACACGAGCACATAACAGGCAAGCAAGGAATTGAATGCAAGCCAGTTTATGTAGCTAGCCTGTATCTTGTGAGGCTAGGTGCTCTCGGTAGTGTTTGTCTTTTTATTAGTGATTATTTTTAAAAATATTTTTTATCTAGAAATATATTATAATATGCCATGGTGAAACTTGCTCTCAATTCAGCAAGTAGGGATTATAGTGAGGATAAGGACAGCAGAAATCAGCCACGCCCAACATCTAAACAATTGGCTAGAGTGCCGTTTATAGATGAAATCACAACATACCATAAATGCTAATCACAAGAGTAATTTCCTGTGCTATTGGCAGGACCAGACGTTTTGTACACCAACGTGTTCAATCACATTACACAGATAAGTGGCAGTTTTCTTCAGGCATCAAGCATTTTCGCCCCACTGTATCACAAGACAACATATCATCTTTAAGAGATTTCAATGTGATAGTAACACTTTCTGCTGCTAAAAAAAGAAAGGCAATCTACGAGACATTAAAACAATAATCTTGTTTGTTAATGAGCTACGAGCTTGGCGCTCTTGCAGAAAGAAGGAAACGAAAGGAGATGTGGACAAGCAGCATGAATTAGCTTTGTACCTGAGAAGCTGGTTAGGTGCGCCCAGCACACTGCACACCATTAATCTTTTGCTGTGAACGTATGTGTTATGGACATGTAAGATTCTACAAAATCAACGTGGAGGTGTACAAAAAAGGAGCTCCAAATCACACAAGTAACGGTAAGAAAAACTGGAATCTATTGATTTCATGACAAGACAATTCACTTGGTTGTAACAACAAGCCATCAACTGACTAGGTCAAAGAATTACTGCAGCAACTACTGTTCTATTTGAGATCGGAACCCCACCAATATCCATGAAACTAAATGATGGAGAATTTGCACCATCCAAGTCAAATAAGTAATTGTAAGAATCAAGAAGCCATTGAACAACATAATCATCTTTCACGTTCCATATCATCAAAGACCTTTCTTTTCCAACGCAAGATGCCAATAAATTGGTTATCTTTTATTCCAACGATCATTAATAGTACTCTTATGACAAAATGTTGAGAAAAACAACACTACCTACCTCTTCGAGGTGTGAGCAAATGGATCAGCACAACAGAAGATGTTGCAAGGTAGAAGCACACTTTCCCCTCAGCTATAGCATCACAATTTTGAGTATGAGGATCGGAATTCTGAAATGAATGAATTTTCCAGTGAAAATAAAAGCTCGAAAAAGAATCGGGAATACATTTAACCGCTGTGCATTTCCTCTTCAGAGCATTTCCTAAAAAATCAATGCTCATTTAGCCACTGTGCATGCTGATTAAGAATATGCCAGCTTTCTCCACTCTACAGCTTACATCCTGTCAATAATACGAGTTTCTCTGTTCATTTGTTAGACTTCCCAAGTCAGTGCTGCACATTCCACCTCTCGAGTTGTCTCCAATGCATCCCCACCCATTCCTACTCCGAACCCATGGAGGAAGCATTTTAGTCCACTTCTGTTGCCTAAAGTACCTCCTACCCAAATCATAAGACCCCCTTGCACGTTTAAATGTTTGATGGTCTTTCGGACCTGGACTGTTAATGTCTGGTTGGTTAGCACCAGTCGTGCTTGGACTATTTTCATCCAGACAAGTGGTGTGATCATAGCAGTCCTTTTCCCCTTGATTTGCAGTGTCATCAATCTCCATAGAGTTCATAGCAGATGGCAGAGTCCCTTTCTTACAGGAGGGAAGTGGTGGTAATGGCGGAAAAGGATGGAAAGGCATGCCAGGAGCAACAATCCAACCCTCTACAGTTTCAGCCAGAGGTGACCCTAACTGCTGCACAACAGGCAACGGAATTCCATAAGAGACAGGAAAGCGGGAATTGAATTTCCTCTGTGGAAGGCCAACAACCACACCAACAGGAAACTTCAAATGGAAAACATTTTGGTGAGGGAGATCATCAACATTAGAAGAAGCATTGGACACAAGAGCGGGGTCAATAGGAGATGAGAATCCTGGTGGAACATCCTCATGAATATTCAGCCTTCCATTATCGGCACCACTAGCTTCATCTTGCCAACAATAACTGTGAACACAATGAGGGCAATAACTGTACTCTTCACCTGCCTTGCCTACATGATCTGGCACTTCTTTACTTAACTCAGGTAATGAGTTGGATTCAGATTGTTGTAATAACCCAGACTTGTTCTGTTCAACATGCTGAAGAGATCTGGAAGATATGTTTTCCTCAGCTGGTTGATCCCAACGGCTTTTACGCTTCCGAGTTCTTGTACCACTACCTACACAGTTCGCAGAGCTGTCCTCGTGGACAGCAGTGCCCACTGACGTTGTTGCTAGGTTTGATTCCACCATACCATTCAGTGCTTCCAAGTGTCTTACACCCTGATCATGCCCATGACTATGAGAAGCTAAAACCTTGTTGCAGTTTGAACCTCTCTGAATCTCCATCCTACCACCATCCCTATCCATACAGCCAAGTTTTCTGGCATGTCTAGGGATCCATCTATCTCGAAAACTTCGTGCAATTTGATGAACCTAAGTACACACGTATTAATTCATTAAAGATCAAATTTCAAACCCAAGGACACGTTAATTTATTACTCATTGCTTTATCTCTAACAATTCAGAATCACAACGAAAACTGCAAGAAGCGATCCTGTAAATTTAAAAGCAACACTCCAAATATAAAATAGCACTGCCCAAAGAAATCCAACAATACTTGTCCACTGTAAAAATTTAATGCCCACAACACTGTTTTTATTATCAAGCCTTATCAGGGTCAGAAATTCTTTAATCACATTTTAATATATAAGGTCAAAATTGGCATTTTCAGTACTTTTAAATGAAACCACAGCTCAATTATTATTGGGTTGAAGAAAGGTGTCACGAGAGAGTTTGGAGTCAGTCTTATCCTTCAGCATTTTGCTTAAATGGTTGCTCTCAAAATTGAAACCATGTACCCTTGTGCAGTTGCAAGCCAAAGGCTTATTATCACTGAACTAAGAAATCACCCAAGATCTGAAGTGTAAATTTTTTCACTTAAAATATTTCTATTGTCAAACAAGATTCAGATTTTGGTACAGTGGAGGGATCAACCTCAGGATGGTGTGCATTTGTTAGGGGGTGTCCTGGAAAAGTAAAAAGTAACCAGTCTTGGATGTAAGAGTCTAAGACAATACCTGTTTGTCATTGTGCTCTGTCAGGGACAGCATGGACTCTCTAAAGCTGCATTAATAACACTCATCAGGGAACACATACCAATAAAATTAATATGATGAGCAAAAGCATCATTTTTTAATTGCATGGCAAGAAATCATTAGCTGCAAGAATTTGGCTGTCTTGAGAGATAAAACAGGAACCAGAAAGCTAAGTGTAGCAATGGTGAAGTTCCTTTAGGGCATGTCCAGAGGAAAAACGAGGGACGGAAGAAAATGGAGGAAATGAAAATAGAAGAAAATAAAATAATCAGAAAAAAATTATTTTCTACCTCTTACTTGAAAGGAGAAAAAATGAAAAGAAAGAAACTAGAAGAAATAGAGTTTTCCTCTGTTTGGTACAAAAAGAAATAGAATGGAAAACATTATTTGTGTTGCAATTATCGTTATGCCCTTCACCTTAAATACCACGACAATTCTTAGACAAGGGTAAATGAAGAGCATAAATCTCAACTCAAACAAGTAATTTCTCCCTATTCTCCATTCCTCTCCCAAAAAAGTTAAAACATCTTTCCACCCATCTTCAACCCTCCCAAACATAGCCTTAAAAGCATGGCCTGTGGAATTAACCACTCAAATCAAATTCAACAATCAACCCTTATGATCAGATGACGATTATAGATATAATGAATGAAAGAGGTTTGCAGTCCTTGGATAGAACTTCCAGTACTTTGTCCAAGGTAGTCATTAACTTACCTATCTTTTTTAACCAGTGGTAAATTCCATATTCCTATAAGGGTTAGTAAACATTAAAATAAAGATGCAGGCTCCTCACATAATTTCAATTCAATTCTTTGCTTATTTATCCCATAATGAGTTTATGTAGCTTCAATTGTATACTTGGCATATTTCCTCAGTAACTTAAACTTAAGGTGTCCAAGAGTTGCTTCCCTTTTGTTGTCCTTTTATATAGACTTTGATGGGGAAAAGAACCACAAGATAAGCTTCTCTTTGTAACTTTTCATTGCTTCCAGATGAAGGTCAGTCACTTCAGAATCTGCTCCTTGTTACTTCTACACCAGATAACATACTGCCTCCTCTGTTCAGTTCATTTCACAAATCTAATGTAGCTTCACTTGTATACTTCACATTTTTGCTCAGTAATGAGTGCTTCAGGAGCCCAGGGTTCCTTCCCTTTTTCAATCTTATAAAGATTTACTTGTTTTGGGAAGAACCACTAAGTCAACTTATCTGACTTTTTATTTGCTTCTAGATGAAGGTCAATTCCCTTGGTGAATAACATCAACATCATACGACATCACTCCTCTGTTCATTTTCATTTCACAAAATCAACATCCCAGCCTAAGAGAACCCTACCATCCATTTTACTACCATATATAATAAGTTCCAGACCACCAAAATTGAGTCAGCATCCCCTCATGATGATTTCCTCCAACTAAGATGTACTAGAGAAGAAACAAGATCACCACTACCACACAAATGATCCCAAGCAAACTAAATATTTACTATTTAAAAACCAGATGAATAATCTAACCTTTCCATTCCAGGACAAGGAGGACCTCCGTTTATATGTTCCAATGTAAGTATCTCCCTAATGGCCAAATACTCTAAAACCTGCAAAGAAGTCAGTTAAGAACATGCTTTTGAAATTCTAGAAAGTTTTTCTTATCATGTTATACACGACAGTTTCCTTGAAATAATTCAAGTTGCAAGCATGTTTCTGAAGAAGAACAGATGTGCCATCATGGAAAGAGTCTCAGGGTTAAAAAAAGATTTTATACACAAAACTGAAAAGGTATACCATTATCTTGTAACATTAATAGTTTCTCATTTGATAGCCACCACAGCCAATAAATCATCTATTTTAACAGTTTTGCAATGTTGAACCATGAAGGGTTAGCATTATCTATCTGGAAAAAGGAAGTATACCATAACTTTTTTGGCATGCAATATTTGCACTTAAATGACAGCAATAATATAAATGTGAGTGTTTCTGTAGGTAAATCAACTTTGAATACCAGGATGTGCATTTGACACATGTTTGGGCGCACAATAAAGGTGCTGGAATGGTATATCTATAATGAAGCAGCCAGGAGTGTACCTTTAGAAGCTTTCGAAGAATCGGAATCTTTTTAAAATCCCTTCTGTACTGCTTCATTATGTTGTGAAGCATCCGTAAACCTGAAAGAAAGCAAATGTGGTTATTCTTTAAGCAACTAAAGGTGCAACAGAATGAATTCCTCAGTGAAGATTGGTTTGTATGCTATGCAAAAGGAGGAAACTCTTACCATTTTTTTCAATTATATCCATCAGTACCATTCGGGATCTAGTTTTCAAGAGTGCATCAAGTATCATTGAAAGCTCTCGATTACTGCAAAACACAAAAAGCTAAGCAATTAAATCAAGACCTCATATGATCATTCAGCATGAGTCCTTTTCAAGGTTCACCTCATATGAAAAGGAATTATTATATTCCAAAAGCCATGATCTTGATGTATGGTAGAAATAAGAAATAAGAAGGCAAGAAAATTGTATATTACCTCTGAATTGCTTCACCATTTCTAATAGCACCAGAAGCTGCAGTGAGGAGGAGAAGTTTCAAGTAGCCTTTGGGGGCATCCTGTCAGAAAATGAAATAAAAAGAACATGGAAAGTCAGCAGAAATGCATAAAACACATAAATTTTTCAATAATTTTAGAAACAACTCAACACATCATTGCAAATAATTTTAGTCAATAAAAATGAAAAATCTGACTACTGGAGAAGCGTTATTAAAACAAATCAAATGCGAACATTTTTCTTGTGGAAAAAGAGCATGGCTTCATCACACACTGGAAATGCACAGACACACATAAGTAAGGCAAATGTACAAACTAATAGTTAAAAATCTAAAAAGAATAAAAAGGCAAAGAATTAGAGATAGAGAGATGTTAAAGCCCACAAGTAAGCATCAGCTACATCCAAAGGCTATATTGCACTTTAGGCTATTAACTAGCATTAAGAAACAGCCAAAACCTTGAGAAAAACTATTCAATAAGCTACTTACTTTCCGCTTGCTTATGCCACCCTCAGAATCCAACAACTCGTTAAGTTTCTCCTGAACTGAAAATATTCCAAGGCATTAATCATTAAAGTATTGCACATAATACCATCTTGACAAAAACGATAAGAATGAGGAGGATCCCAACCTGCTTCAAAATGGCCATCTGAGGTACTTTCCGATAACTTTTTGGGTTTGATAGGTGGCATATGAGGTTTGCTGGTTATTGTCTGAACCTTATTTATGTTTATAAAATTGCTGGCAGACTTTCCTTTCTTAATTAAACCAGATTGGGGTGGAGTTTTAATAATAAAACGGGATTTAACAAAAACCCGCTTGTTTTCAGCTGTGGTAGATTTAGACTTCCTGTTAATCATAATGTCATCAGGCAATGGTTTGGTGAGCACTGAGGTCAGAGAAGTCTTCAACTTTTGACTGGAATACAAGGATTTATCCATCATCTCTTCCATGGAAATCTCCTGGTGAACAGCAGGTGTGGGTTGGGTTGTCATGTCTTCAGTCTGTGGGGAGATTTCTACTCGTTTACTTGAGGAAGAAAAATCTCCAGGTAAGCCATTCATTTCTGATTCACTGGGTGATTGAGAAATGGCAGGAGTTGACTGGTTCATTGAATCCTTAATTTCAGTGGCAACCTCCATGTTCCCAACTGCTGTTTTGGATTCCATTTCCCTACCTTTTGATAAACCGAAGAAACTGGTTTTGGATATTTTATTTTTTAAGTCATCTCCAACTTCCCCATCTTCAAGCATTACAGGTTCGGGAAATTCTTCATCCGAATCAACTTGATCAGTTACTTCAGAGCTAGTTGGATCCCCACCAATATAGCCTTGACATTGAGGTGAACCACAATAGCATCTTTTAGCAGCAGCCCCAACCACTCTTACATAGTTATAGTCAAATGTCACCTCTTCACCCTGCAAAAAAATAAAAAAATAAAACCATGCTTGTGAAAATTATTAAGCATGCATGTGAAAATGAAAGGGCAAATGTAAGTGGCCGTGACAAAAAGGTGCTTTTTATGGTAGGCGCGCAGTGAGGCATTGCAAAGTCTAATGCTTTCTGCAGAAACATCGAGGCTCTTTGTAAACCAGTACGCCTTTCTCTGAAAGACAGGCATCTTCAAAGTTTTTTCATCTGAATTTTAACTAAAACCTTAAAATTGTTATTGAGCTAAACTATTGGATGGTTGAAGGTATGTTGTGCTCAGCAATCTTCAATCAATTGATTTAGCAGAAATAAATTAGATAAGTCACTTAACTTTCAGAAGGAGACATAGAAGAAATGGCAGCAATTAACTACACAAAGTCCACTCCTTAAGGAATAATTTTATTTTAAAATGATTAAAGAAGCCAATATAACATCTTTTTATTGGCAAAACACAAAGGCAACAACACGATCAATCAACTTGGTAATGCCTTTTGAAGGACCTCAACCTCAAGTTACAAAATCCACCACAATTTATCAACTCCCCACAAACTAACAGTGGAAATGAACATGCGTATTCCACACAATGACCAATCAATTTCTTTTACAGACCAAATATCATGTAACAGTCACACCAATCATAGAATATGATATTCATAAAACTATTCACTCAATCATTTCCAGCCCTTCAAACATTTAGCAGAGATGAGGACGTGGTTGTCTGATTAGTACTTAAAAGTGCATTTTTATCATGGTTTTATATCATCATTTTGCACTTGAAGTATCAATAACTCCTTAACTAAAATATGTTTTATAATAATGTATCTAATAATATAAGATACCTATAATTTGTGGTAAATGTCTATTTTTAATGCAGGCCTATCACATAAATGAAAGGATTGATTGATGACTTGAAGAACTTAAATTGCAAGGATAAAGAGATGGCCAAACTTAGAAAAGAGATGTCGGTGCAATCCAAACCGGAACACTGTTCGGTAATTGGGTCATATCTGGAGCTACAGATCTCCGATTTAGGTCCAATTTATATGGATGGAAAGGTAAGACATAGGCCTACAACTTTCATATGGAGCCCAAGATCTAAAAAGGCCATTATCAAGTCCAAATTGTAGCAACAACAAAGAAGCCCGAATCTGTCTTCCAGCCCGAGCACTGTTCGGTATTTTGGCCATATCTAGAGTTTTAGAAGTTCAAATGAGCTGAATTGTTTACACAAGAAAGCTGAGACAATTGCCTACAACTTTCATGTTTGCAACTGGCTCCAATTTTGACGTTATCAATGACGTTTTGGGCAGACAAGAGAAGATAAGGATTGTCACCAAGTCATAAGTTGGCCACCCACTTATCAATTAGTCATCAAATCAATAGTTCCCAATTTTGGCCTATAAAAGGAGGCATTTTCCATGCATTTAGGCATCTTGGTTTCCAGATCAAGATCATGCTCTTCCTTTCTCTCTTTGTATTTTTTGTAATGTTTATGCTTTGCTTTCATTAATATCAAGTTTATGCCTTTCATTTCCTTTCCTTTACTTAGTTAACTTTTATGTTCTTATTTTGTTTATCTATTTTTCTTTCTTTCATTATGTCTAGCTAAGTTAATTATGTCAAGGTGAAAAGGTTACACTAATGGTGTGAGAATAAGTATAATGTAAACTTAATATGGACTTTAATGTTTGATACTAACATATTTTATATTTGTTATCTTGTTCACTCTTTAATACTTTGCTTGTTAAATGACTAATCTTGATTTATGTTGTATAACACTTGGTACAACAAATGCTTGGCACTTTCATAGCCCATAATGTATGGTATAACCGACACCTGAGCTATGAAAGGAACTTGATTTGTTGTCAACATAAGTTATAATCATGAATGCTTGACGAGATTTACAAGTATTAGCATTAATTGAATAAGATGACTAATGTAATCATGTTAACAATATATAATCTGATTGGAACCTCCTTTGTGTGTGGTTTCCAATTCAATAATAAGAGTTTATATTATACTTGTTTGATATACCATTAGTGGAACCTCTAACCTTGACATTTGTTATTATTATTGTTTAGTCCTTACATTAATTTTCCATCTCCAAGTTCTCATCATCTTCTTCTTCTTCTCTTTCTTTATTATTATTACTACTACTACTACTACTACTATTACGACTACTACTACTACTACTATTAGTATTAGTATTATTATTGTTATTGTTGTTGTATTATTGTTATTTATAATTTGTACAAATAACCTCCTTGTGGTTCGACCCCGGTCTTACCGGGTTATTTATTACTTCGACACTCCTGCACTTGGGAGAAGACAACAATCTTTTCGTCGTGTCATTGTCAACTAAATTAAACTTAAAAATAGTTTAAAAGAACAAAAACAGAGGTAAAGTGAAAATACAGGCTTCAAACTTTCAATTTTCAGATTATCCCCTTGAAGAAGAGATGCATTCTATGACTCCATGTGCTTCTATAGCAAGAAGAAAGTAACCAAAAAGTGAAGAAAGAAAAACTATGACAACTATGGCTCAGATGGAAAAGCACAAGATAGAATTAACATAAGGTGTGAGCATACCTTCTTGATATCCCTTAATGCAAACAATCCAATACAGATTTCTCCATTGACCACCCACTATAAGCAAAAATTAAGAAGTCAGACAACAAATTAATTAAGAAATGGGAAAGGGGAACTGAAAGTTCAGAATTTAAAGGTCACACTCTTGGCACCATACATTATAACTTTAAGAGGATGTTCATGTGCAAAAATAGAAGGTTGTTAAGTCAAAACACTACTTCATAAATGATAAATGGAGATCAAACAAGAATATTTAGCTGTCACTCCAAGATGTGGCGAGTATTTGAAAGAAATTAGTACATGAGGTAATACAAAGTTATAAGCCCACTGCGTGACCATATACACAGATGAACCCAAACAGAAGCAGGACAAACTTAAAACAAAAGGGATCAAAACCTTCGGGATCCAAACAGACAGAGCATGTTCTACAAAGAATTCTAAAAATTTCTGCTCAACACTTCTAAAAGCTATAATCTCTTCAATTTAAAAATAATTGGATAATACTTTAGTCCCCTGTCCCCAAAAAATAGACCCATTGGTTAAACAAAGCCTCATCATTGGAGAATATTCCAATAAATGAATTGGCTTAAATTAATTTTTGTTTAAACTTTCCAACTTGCTCCTCAATAGCAATTGACATTTAAAGTAAATTCTCTCTTTCTTTGTTCTTTTGAGTGGAAAACATATGTTATGTTTAATATGTAACCATCAGGAAAAATAAT
This sequence comes from Populus euphratica, assembly GCF_000495115.2. Lineage (NCBI taxonomy): Eukaryota > Viridiplantae > Streptophyta > Magnoliopsida > Malpighiales > Salicaceae > Populus > Populus euphratica. Next base: position 591,149 of record NW_011499873.1, on the reverse strand, counting down.
TGATTAGAGAAAGGAGAAAAATTCACCTTAATATTTCTATTTTAATTATATATATTGTGGGATGCAAATGTACAGTATAAAGTGACAGTGGTCTACAAAAGCTTTGTTGGATAAAGCCCAAGCCTCATAACCGTCTCAGTGGTTTGCTGACAGCCTTCCTAAATCAAATAAACTATACAGCTAATTGGATAACTTGCAATAAGTAGGGACTGAGGTTTCTATGAATAGATGCCAATTCAACACTCATTATAATTAGGGAGTGGCTAGTAAGGAGTCCGGGATATAAAGATCAAAACATCTTCACGTGTCCAATGTGAGACATTGCATGAAACATATATATATATTAGTCACACATAGATCAAATTGAAGGCAATGGCTATTCCAATTGGTAAGTTGTAATTGCCTCACAAAGCATGGCTCTGTAAGATGGTGCCATGCATCCTGAATGCAGGAAATTGCATTACCTTACACTAGATATAGTTTGACATTTATTCAACACTGATATAATTATATCCTGTTTTGCATTTTTTTAAGTGCTTCATAAGAAGTGGCTTTGTGAGATGCTGGAATGCATCTCTGTGATTAAAGTCAACTCATTAATTCAAATGCTAAGAAATAGTTGAGCTCTTTATTGTTTTAGATCCTCAATGCATCCCTGTTATTAAAATCAACTCGTTAATAATTTTTTAATTCAAATACTAAGAAATAGTTAAGCTCTTTATTATTTTGGCTCATATGCTTCTGGATCAACATAAATGGGGATTCCTGGCCTGTTCGCATCCCAGCTACAAGGAAAAGGATGAAAAGAACCAAAGAGAGAAGTGAAATGAAGAGAAAAGTGAGAAAAAAAAATCAACTTAAGCAGCAGACTCAACAATCCAGTCATGATGAAATATGCATAAGAAAATGAAGAAATGGAAGGCTTCATCTTAGCTCAACAACGCATATTGAAAGTACATCAAGTAAACCATAACAAGCGCAACCAAGTATAAATTATGAATCTCGTTAAATCAAAAAAACAAAAATGATGTGAGGCATGTCTCAAAATGAATCACCTTTTCGGTACGACAATTAGGATCACAACTATGATTAATGAAACGCCCCATATTTCCCTTCACACATGCATCAATTACCTGAAAAGATTGAAAATGTGGATTACAGACAGCACAAAACAATAATGGCGAGACAATTAAATCCAGAAAAACAGCAGAAATCAGACAAAAGCATGCACTCAACAGATGAGAGAGAAAAGTGATGAGTCATTGCACAAAAATTAGACAATACAATTGGTTAAAGGTGCTTCCACCAGTAACATGAAGCGGCGGTTAGAAGTTAATGATTCATGTCATTAAATGATTGCTGTAATAGTGAACTTTCAATCTATGATGTGACCAATCAAAAGATACCTAGCACATTTACAGCTAATCTCCATGAAACCAAGAATTCGAGGCCTCAGGTGATTTTAGGAATTTTAACCGAACATATAAACTGAAAAGTTAAAAAAGCAGCAGATATCAAATAATGGCAGAAGTTCATTCTAGTGACAAGTTAGATTTAACATCCAGAGGCCTAGAAGCTACCACCAATACTTTCATCAAAGCATTTACAAGCTGCATTACATTAGAGCTGTTCAAAGCAAATTAATCAATGAAAATAAAATAATAATATTAAAGAAGAAGAGCTTCAGCAAACCTCACTGCCATCCAATGTCATGAAGTAGAAATGTTTGTGACCCTTGGAAGCATACTCTTTTTGCCTTGACTCATAAGCATGCACATCAAGCACCTAATTGACCCATATATATTAGAAATTTGGAGGTAAGAGATTGTAAGAAATTTGCATGCACATTTTGAACTAAAACCTTCTTTTGGTGGAAGAGTCATCTGTATGTGTGGAGCGAGATGGGGTCAAACTATCACAAAAAGCATATTGACTTTAATTATTGAGCATAATTAAGTAACTCCAAATGTGAATTGAGTTGAGCTGGTATCAGAGTTGGCCATGCAAAATATATGTCCATAGAAAGTTTTGAAGTGGTCTAATTCTATTTACCTAAAATGATTCTGCATAAAACATATCATGTGCAAGTAAACTAGCATCAGAGGAAGCCTAGCACACCAACAAAAACTAGAATCAGAGGAAACCCAGTACACCAATGACTTCCAACATTGGCTCAAAACGCAGCTCATAACAAGGTTCAAAGCTAACCAGCAGCGTACATAAAATTAAAAGTTACCTCTCCAACATATTCAATAAGGAATTGCCCTCTAGATATATCCTCTTCCAACCGCAGCCCAAAACCTTTCTTCCCACACCGGTCCCATGTCATTTTGGCATAATTGCGCTTTTGGAACTGCAAATTGATAAATAGACTAAAATCAAACAAAAAAAGACTATAATTAGAAGTGAAATTATTATTACTATTTGCACAAGGTAAGCTGTGGAACCTGTTGATTTGAACAAAGGTCCCCACATGGACAGGTGCCTTGAACACACTCAATATTGAGCATTCGATTCAAGCATTCATCTCCACAACCACCTAACCTGCCGCCCACAGGTGCTTTGCAGTAGCAAACCATTATCTATTTAAAATTTATGGAAATTTTTGTCAAAACATAAATTTAGAAAGGCCAGCACAGCACCTAAACAAACCTTCCAAGAAAGTTGAACCTCATTTTATTGTCTTAAAAATGAAATATCTCAATTTATGCACTGGGTTTTTAACAATCAGAAAAGATAGATGAGGATAGAAAGAGCAGTAGAAATGAGATGAAGCCTATTCAAACAAACTTTTTTAAAAAATCAACAATTTGAGCATAACACATGTCAAAGATTACTTTTAATAGAATTCTGTACTCACTAGGAATGTTAGAATGTGAGAGTCAAGGAATGGTGCCTAGTACCTGCCAGTGTCCAAGCTACTATATATGGGAGGTCTAGTAATAAATAAACTCTCTTAAGGAATTTTCGCAAAAAAGAAGAAGCAGGAGGCCTTAAGTCTGCAAATAATGATTCTTCCAAAAAAAACCTGCAACGCATGTTGGAGTGACACTAATCCTAAAACCAGTGATATCATTAGCTCTCGAGGGAGATTATGAGAAGGTGCATTGATGCAGACAGTACAACACAATTACACCAGCTAAACCAAGAGATGAAAAAACACCAGGAAGAGCAGAAGCACTAGCAAAGTTGGCATGTTGTGAACATAACAACATCCATCAAAGGGAAAAACCAAAGGCACACAAATGAAAAAAAATGAAAAATCAGTGACAGGGAAGATTATTTCTTATAGCATTAGATATAGAACATAAGCTTCTACAAGAAAAAGATAATACAATCATCATGTTAGTGATTTTGGATAGCCTAAGCCATGATTACGATTGATCGTTTTCAATAACAATTCAAAGTGTTTTTTTTCACATAGGATAGCCACACTGCATGTGTGAATGCATGTTCTAATCAAATATGTCTTGAGAAAGACTGTTACCTGAAACAATCAATCGTAATCACGGCTTAGGCCATGGATTTTTTTTATCAAATATCTTGCAAAGCACAAATACATTTACACAATTTTTTATTCAGATTGCAACAGCAAATTATCTCCCTCTCATACTAGCAATTTTCTGAATATTTTTGAATTCACAACATATTCCCAGAGTACCATGATTCCGGAGATATTCACTAATCTAGATCTATACGAGGACCAAAGCTACCAAGTCTGCAAACATATTTTGATGCTAATTTTCCTACTTTCCATGTTACAGTACTAAACTAGCCAGGTCTCAATGCGGTCCTCTATGTATGACAGCCATCAAGACATCCAAGAAACCAACCCTGTAGCCATCTGAGATAGAGTTCAACTTGCCATAACTCAACATTAGGGCCACACATGCTGCTTAAGTTAAAGCACATGTCCATCCTGCCTACTACCATTTAACAAAAAGATTCAATTCTCAATACAAAGATGCATAATTATTGCACTGTTGATATGCACAAAATAATGAGTCAAGTTCAGACCTCATCAATAGTTTGAGTTTTACGGGTGCGGTGCAGGAACTGATTGGTAGTAATGCGCGTAAATTCATACTCCTTGGAAACTATACAAGAAGTAAAATACAATGTTAAGTTTCAAGATAAGGCGAAACCCTCAAGAACCAAAGCCAGGTCCTACTTCAAGCTTGTGTTCAATCTTTCGCTTTTCTACAGCTACCGTTGCATACCTGATGTTGGTCCACATTCTAATTCCATATAATTTGAAGGAGCATCGCAAACATCCTCATCAGCATCTGATATGCCCAACTCCGCATTAATTTCTGCATCTGACTTCTCTTGGGGGAAGGAGCAGTCAGCAAAGGCTTTATCCATGTTGTCCTCACAGATCCTTAGAAATCAAAAGAAAAAATAACAACAGCTGACAACTTAGAGAAGGGAACAGGAAACAATGAGAGAGGGGGGACAAGAGTGGGGCAGAGGGGGTAAAGAGGGGGTTGGAGGAAATGTCTGTAATGCTGGAAGACAGCTCCTCTTACACCCATACCAACAAAAAAAAGATGAATTGAACATTCACCTTGAGATCATAAGATTAACATATAATTAATTTTTGGCAGCTCAGTAAGTTCCAAAGTCTAAAATGAAATGTGGAAGCCAGTCATCCTGGAGAAGCAACACTCAAATCTTAATTTCATTGAAACCAGAGCTGAGAAAACAAACTTTGGATCACTCAAAGATTCCTACTCAAGCAAGATTATAGAAGGTCCATGGGATTATTGGATAGTTGATCCATGCCCAAAAAGGAGTTGTAAATTAATGGACATGGTGGCCATCTTTCCCCTTAACTAAAGCAAGCTTAATAAGAAGTACACGGTTGAGACTCCAGCCAGGATATTTGATATTTGCATATCCCTAGAAATTTCACAAGCAAGTCATCTTACCTGCACAACTGGCCTTTCTCATTTTCCTATTGTAAACTATATTTGGGAGGCTTAGGTGCCGGTAAGGTCAAGGATTTTTTTGTCTGTTGTTCTTCAGAGGATACATGTAGCTAGCACAAAAACTGATAAAGTTGCATCTGAATGTCTGTGTCATATGTCTTAGTGGTGGCAAAACACCGGTGCACTTTTTTTTTGGCAGTGCTTTGTCACAAGGAGTTTGTGGAATAGGACCTTGCTATCTTTGGTGATCAGTGGTTGATATGCATGTCCAAAAAACAGAAGAATTTTGTTACATGTGTTTTCTAGGTTAGAGGAGAGAAAGCAAGATGGCATAACTCTTTGAGCTTGTACAGTGTTTGTAGTGAATTGTCTGCTCAAATGGAGAGAATGCTAGAAAACAATCAGCAAGAGTCAACAAGAGAATTTTTCAAAACCATTATTTATTCAACTGATTACCTTTGGGATAGACTAGTAATTATGCACTCTTTAAAGTGTTCTGCTCTGGAACTTTTAGATACCATCAGCTCATTTTCAGAGTGATTAAAGAGCTCTTTTGGATTAACATTCTCACACTAATCCCTTGACCTCTTCATTGTACTTAATCTCATGCTAAAAAAATCTTTTTATTTTTCTTAAAAAATAAAAGGAGTGAATATGTAAATTGGTGCAGACACAGCACACAAAGATACAGAACCTGCAAAATTAATAGAATGAATTGAACGGGCACAAGATAGAGTACCATTGGCGATGTGTTTGACTGATAGATTCTACAAGTCTAACTGGAATACGCCGCCATTTAAGACAATCATCACAGCGAACCCAAGCATTATCTGGAAATAAATTTTGCTCCATCACCCCACTTGACGGCATGTCCAGATTAGTTGCCTCTTCTGCAGTAGTATCATTGCCAGCATCAGTTTTTCCATTGTCATCTACAGTATGATTACAACAACAATTCATGTCAGAGCAGAATGCTTCTTGACCTTTGGTATAACAAAAAGATATATCAAGTTCCATGAGAACATGACTGCAAAAGCATTAAAAAATCAGATCATGCAACATAAACAATTCAGAACCTATTTCAGGATGTTCTTCACCTTTGGAAACAACATGATCACAAACACTCTTCTCCTCAGCTCTGTTCTTTTTAACTGACTTCCTATCATTTCCTCTCTCCTTGCAACCATTTGCCCTCCTGCTTTTTGCAGAGTCAGAGACTTTGGACCTTCTCTTGTTTACTCCATCAGATTTCCTTGGAAGTCGGCGTCCCCTGGATTTAGTTGAAGGAAGAGGATTCTTTGAAATCTGTGATTCTGACAACCTAAGGTCAGCATCCAGTTCACCACATATTTTAGTTTCCATAATGATTTCTCCTCTCAAAGCCCCTCCAGGGACTCCAAGTTCAGTCTTTCCTGATGAAAGTACCAGTTCTGCCGAATATTCTTTCGTGCTTGTTGTGTTGACAGAACCATTAGCACTGGTGCATGATGTAAGAATCTCACTAGAGGAAAGACTATCACCCTTTCTCTGCCTGCCCCCTCGTTTCTTTGCCAATTTAACTTTCTTTGAGCTTGCCAAAGCAGGTGAACAGTTTCCTGCTTGAGGAAGGCTTTCTTTCTTTTTTCCCCTCTTTCCACCAGTACCCTCTTCATCCGCAGCAAAAGCCTTAGAAGGAGACAGAACAGCATCAGGATAATCTTCTTGACATCTTGCATCGACTTCAACCTCGGGTACTGAATTTATAACTTCCGAATCTGGTGAAGTTCCAGCATCTGTATACCTCTTCTCAGTTGCAACTCCCAGTGCTTCAACCTCTGTATGGGAAGGAACCCCAAGATAATCTTCCATAATATCTCTAGATGACTTCTCAGAAATTACAGTGCCCTCCATGTCCGTGTTTGCAAGTTTTACATCCATAGCAGAAGCATCACAGTGTGCTTTTGCCTTCCCCAACTTAATGTAAAAAGACGGAAGCTGTTTTTGAGTTCCCTCTTCAACCATGTTATCTCCCATACAATAGGCTAACTTTGAAATTTCAAAACTGGTTTCCTGGCATGACTCAGCCCCATAATCACTAACAAGATCACCAGATGCCTTAGTATTAATTACCTCGGGGATTATCATCTTTGGCTTACTTTCAGTTTGACAAGCATCTTTTCCCACTTTAACTTTCAAACGAATGCAATGAGCCGAAGCATGACCTTTCTTGCTGGACCGTCGTGAGGTTCCACCAGCAAGTTTATTCCGCTTTCCACTTCCTTGGTCACCCCTTGCCTTCTGTGATCCAAGATTCTCAATTTCATCAGGTCTGAGACCATTAATCAGCATAAAAGTTTGTGTAATATTCCCCAATAATCCCCAAGCAGAAGAGCGAGCTGGTTTGGAGAAGCAGCTCCGCCTCCTTGTCACACTCTTGAAGACGATCTCAATACCTCGATGCAGCTTTGGGACTTTGGTTGTGTTCCTACATTTCCTTGCAGCCCTTTTTGTCTGGGTCTTCTGACTTGATTTCCGTGTTCCATTGCTCCTACGTGAAGATGGTGATACAATGACATGACACTTGGTTTCAGAAACACTATCAATGCTGACGTTATTCTTTGCTTCATAGTCTGTCTCTCCAGAACAGTCAACCGCACTGCTAGAATCGATAGTGCCATGTGCTGATGCCTGGGAACAAATGCCAGCTTCTGTCCTAGCCAAAGCATTGCTTTCCTGTTCTGGAACCCACTCTATAGCTAGACCATTGACAGCCTTGGAATCCAGTTTACATGGTATCAACTTCTGCTCATCATGAGGAACATTTTCTTCTGGCAAATCAGTCATGGGCATGACTTTCAAGTTCTCCTGTGATGGCAACAACAAGTTGGAAGGAGTAGTCTCAGCCGCATCTAAAACAAAAGTTGGATCCTCCATAACCCCTCCTGCAAAGGGACCGCTAAAGATCTGCTTTTCCTTCTGGTCTTTCTGCTGAAGACACTTGCTTGGTGGACATGTCACAGGTGTCAATTCCAAGAGTAGTTCATGGTCCAGTGGAAGCAACTTTTGGTCTTGATTATCAGTCTCCAACCTAGTTAAGATGACACTTTTCTCATCTGAAACAACAGTACATGATGTCCCATCATCTTGCTTGTCCTGTTCAACACCGTTTCTAGATGAAACATTCACTGAAATCAATCCAAAAGGCATTTCACAGCTTGGTGAAGGACCTATTTCATTACAGGTAGCGGTCTCTGTTGCAGCTAAACCATCAGTTTTGTCTTCCATGACCCCTTGAATACTAATACTCTCTATCCCAGCTAAATCATTGTTTTTCTCTTCCATGGTCACCACCATAGATGTACCACTGTCTTGCATGTCCTGTTCAACACCATTTCTAGGCAAACATTTTGCAAGCATTTCATAGCCCAGTGAAGGCAATATGTTTTCACAAGTACCAATAGTCTCCGTCGCCACTAAACCATTACTTTTCTGTTCCATCACCCCTTGAACGTTGCTCTTCCCTAGGGCAGTAAAATTGCCAATTTTCTCTTCCACAACCACTTCTTGAGAGGCACCACAATCATGGTTGTACTGTTCACTGACATCACCAGGCAAACTTTTTACTGGTATTAGTTCTGCAGGCAGTTCTCTACCCGATAAAAGCATTATTTCATCATGTGTATCAACCTCTGTTGGAGCCAAGTCACCACTGTTTTCTTCCATGACCCCTTGAACACTAACGTTCTTATCATCCCTCTGGTCATCTTGTTGACCGCCATTTCTGCACCAATCATTTGCTTGCACTAATTCAGCTGGCATCTTACAGCCCAGTGAAAGAACTATTTCGTTGGATTTAACAGTCTCTATTGCATCTAAACAGTCATCTTCAATAACCCCTTGAACATTTCCACTCTCGTCTTCATTCTGGCCATCTTGTTGATCACAATTTCTAGGCATATCATTCACAGGGTTTAATTCTACAGATGTTCCACAAGCGGTTGGTGGCACTGTTTCATCAGAAGCGTCAGTCTCTACTGTAGCTAGACCATCACTGCCCTCTTCCATAGTGCCTTGAGCACCAGCATTTTTATCATCCATTTGGTCATCATGTTGATTGCAATTTTTCAGTGAATCAGGAACAACCAGCAGTTCCAAAGACCCTTCACAATCTACAGCTCCACCATTCTCACCTCCAAGCCCTACTTTTTCCTCCCAGAATCTATCTGTCTCCCTGATACAATCATCCCTTCCACTTTGACCCTCATCCAAACATTCCCCATCGACCCCAGATTCATCCTCCAACAATCTTCCTGCTATCGAACCAACCATGTTCTCACCCTCAACCGCCAACCCAATTCCCCTATCATCCAACACAGCCTCCATAACATCGCTGTAGCTAGCACAAACACCATTATCTTTCTGAGACAATTCTGCAAACCCATTTGTTGCACTAGAGGGGTCCGCGTAAAATTCAATAACACTCCGACCAGTCTCCAAGGCTGGCAGCTGCTCAGAATTCTTGATAAACTCCAGGCATGAATGCTGCTCAGTCGCAGCAAGATTCAAGGGCTCGTGAGGCTCACACGCGCCCATCTCAGTTTACCAATTTTAATAGCCAGTTAAGACACGCCCATCTCCAAGACAACAACAAAAAAACAATTACACGAAATTCTTACCAGCCACAATGCACGACCCTGGTCACCCCCAGATCAAAAAAAAAAAAAAACTTGCCTCTGTCTCATTCACTCGCAATCTCCCTCAAAACAAAAGCAGCAAAAACCGATAAAACAATACCTTGGTCAAAACGCTGGTAGAGAAAAACCCTAGAATCCACCTCCCCTGCGAAAGCAAAACCCTATTTAATCATTCCAAGGATAATGCAGATGTAAAAAAAAAAAACCTTCGCGGAATTTCACGAATATGAAAATATTTAGCACCGATAACATTTTTGAAGGATTATTGGAGGAGCAAAAATACCTGTGTGGAGAAGAGAGGCATCGGGCCCTGAGAGCTGAAAGCGAAGGGCTGGTTTTTATTTTATTTTATAAAATGTAAATTATTTTTTTAAATAGTGTTTTTCCTATTATTTTTTTCCGCGAGAGAGAGAGAGAGAGTTGCTTAATGGTGTTGTCAAGGGATAAATAGGACGCACGGAAAGGAAAAGCGAGTGTGTTGCCGGGGAGAGAAATATGCGCGAAGGAGAGAGAGAGGTTATCGATTTCTTTTTTCTGTTTTCCTTTTTTTATCTGTAACTGTGGATTTTTTTTATTTTTTTTTAATTTCCCGTCGGCAGGTAAAAAAAATTAGTTTTCAAACAAAAGTACTTAACAGGTGATGGATACATGTTTAACTGCAAAAACAAAACTCTAAAAACCTTAAAAAATCCAAAAACATTTCTAAATACGCGTAATACCACATCAGACCCCAACTTTTATTAAGGTGTATGGAATTAATATTGCGTGTAGGATTGCAGTAGTTGTTATAATTTAAAATATTTTTTATTTTAAAATATTTTTGATATTAGTATTTTAAAATAATTTAAAAATAAAAAATATATAATTTTAAAAAATATAATTTATATTACATTTCCAGATAAACACCACGTGTCATAGCTTGAGTTTATCATTTAGGTATGTTTATTGTTAGGTATGCTAGAAGTGACATGACTAGCTTTGTTGGACATGTATTTTAAGGTTTTTTTTAAAAAAAATTCAGTCAATATATTTTAATTTATTTTTTATTTTTAATAGGCTTAAATACCTTACGTGCTCAATTAAAGAATTCTATAAGACCCAATATAAGTTTTTTAGTATTTTATACTAATACAATATATATTATTTTAAATAAAATATAATTCAAAATATCACGATAATAAAATTATATTCTAACTTTTTATTTTCATAAAATAAAATGATAAAGCTTACGAGATATAAATATAAAATAAATTATTAATCTTTAATAAAGATTAATAATTTATTAAATCTTAATACTTTCATTGTATATATTTTTAGATTTTATCTATCTAAAATATCAATGTATATTCTCTTTTAAACATCAAAAAATCCATATATCATTTAAATTAGATATTTTGCAAGAACATGCTACTAACTACGTTGAGCATTATATATTATTAGTTGTCAATTACTGGACTTTTCATATTAAATTTTACAAAACCTTAACTATAAATAATAAATAAAATTAATTGAACTAAGAAATTATCATGTTTTTCAATTCACCAATCTTAATCACAAGTATACCGGGTCTCCTTGTCAGCATGCACGAAAAACTCACATACACTGCATCATTTGAACATATATCGTATGAGTTATGACGTGCTAGATTAAGGAAACATGAAGAAAAATTAATTAAAAAACACGTGATTACAACTTAAATTTTTAATATTAGTACTTTAAAATAATTTAAAAACAAAAAAATAAAAAAAATATAATTTATATTACATTTTCAGATAAACACCACGTATCATAGCTTGAGTTTATCATTTAAATATATTTATTGTTAGGTGTGCGGGAAGTGACACGACTAGCTTTGTTGGACGTGCATTTTAAGATTTTTTTTCAAAAAAATTCAGTCAACATATCTTAATTTATTTTTCATTTTTAATAGGTTTAAATACCTTACAGTGTAAGCCCAATGCTCAATTAAAAGAATTCTACAAGACCCAACATGAGTGTTTCAGTATTTTATATTAGTACAATATATATTATTTTAAATAAAATATAACTCAAAATATCATGATAATAAAATTATATTCTAACTTCTTCTTTTCATAGAATAAAATTATAAAGCTTACAAGATATAAATACAAAATGAATTATTAAAGCTTAAAGATTAATAATTTATTAAATCTTAATATTTTTATTATATATATTTTTAGATTTTATCTATCTAAAATATCAATGTATATTCTCTTTTAAACATCAAAAAATCCATATATCATTTAAATTAGATATTTTGCAAGAACATGCTACTAACTACGTTGAGCATTATATATTATTAGTTGTCAATTACTGGACTTTTCATATTAAATTTTACAAAACCTTAACTATAAATAATAAATAAAATTAATTGAACTAAGAAATTATCATGTTTTTCAATTCACCAATCTTAATCACAAGTATACCGGGTCTCCTTGTCAGCATGCACGAAAAACTCACATACACTGCATCGTTTGAACATATATCATATGAGTTATGACGTGCCAGAGTAAGGAAACATGAAGAAATATATATATATATAATTAAAAAACATGTGATCACAACTTAGGAAAAACCCACCATCGTGCTAGTCTTTACCTCATTAATTTGTTTTGTTAATGTCACGAGGAATACTTTGACTAGGAAGATTGAGAAAATACCCGAGCTGACCATGTCAAAGGCAAAAGCGGGGGTTTGGTGGCAGGAGGCCATCGGTGATGGATTTTCAATCATATATATATATATATATATAGCCATCGGTGATGAAAATACACACACACACACATATATATATATATTTATATGCATATTTGCCTCCACTTTGTGATGAGCTAGATTAGATTTTTTTTCCAAACTTAAAAAAGAAGTCAAGAGTACGAAGAGTTTTCTACAGTGTTATAAATCTGCAAGCAAGTAATGAATTCCACTTAAATTAATAAATTGTTTTTTTGAATTATTATTTAATTATTTATATAATAAAAAAAATAATTATAAAATAGAGTATCAAACCAGTATCAGGATTTAAAAAAAAATCATGATAATCTCATAAAAAGCATAACAAAATAAATTATAAAACTTAATCAATAATCAAGTCAATATCAAGTGATAAAATTAAAATAAATAATTTTAAAAAATCATGATAATCTTATAAAGAACACAGCGAAATAAATTATAAAATTTAACTACTAGTCAATTCAGTATCAAGTGATAAAATTAGAATAAATAATTTTTAAAAAAGTCATGATAACTTCATAGAAAGTACAACGAAATAAATTATAAATCTTAATTACTAATCAATTCAATATCAAGTAATAAAATTAAAATAAATATTAAAAAAAAAACTAAACTCGTCACACCCATCAACAAATTTGTGAACTTTTTAAAATTCAATAATATGTTTTTTTAAATTATTTCTTCTTAACTACAAGATAAAAAGAAAAATAAACAATTACATAATAAAGTTCAGTTAATTAAAAAATACCCCACTAAACCTGCAAATCAGGATAATCAATATCATCTCTTTAAACTCTCGCAAACTGAGTTATATTAACTCTATAAAATTTAACAATTTAGTTTTTTAAAAAATTATTTTTTGTTCAACTAAATATTTTTTAAAATTATTATACTATATGGTGTTGAGATATTTTTTTATATTGATCTGATGTTAGGATATTTTTGTAATGTTGCGGTAGCAATATAAAAAATAAATTTTTAAATTTTAAATTTCCATAAACATACATATATACATACATATATATATATATATAAGAATTAAAAAAAAAAGGTAAATAAAAACATCACCAACAGACGTGGAGAGACATTGTCTTCCCCGTGACTTTTAGCTTTATTTACTTGTTGTTTGACTTCATTTATGCCATTTTATTTTTTCTTTCGAAAAGTGCAGACCACGTGCCTAACCCCAGGGTAATCACCCTTTAAAACAATCATGTCAGGCCATGTGAGGCTCTCGGAGAAGAGAGCGGGGTAGAGAGAGAATTAACCTCCGAAATCTTAGCTGAGTGACGCGTGAAATTGAATTAAATCAGATAAAATTTTAAAAACTTGGATTATCTAATGGACGGGCTGGAATTAATTAATCGCTGATGGTTCTTTTGTGTGTTTGGTGTTCAGCTAATGATGACATATTTGGTATTTTAATATAATTTGGTGTTCGGTGGTGTGGTTGGATAATTTATTTAAAAAAATTGATTTTTTTAGTTTTAAATTATTATTTTTATTATATTTTTGGATTATTTTAATATGATGATATTAAAAATAAAAAAAATATTATTTTAATATATTTATAAACAAAAAATACTTCAAAAATATTTTTATCTCATTTCTAAATATTTTTTTAAATAATTTTTACTTAAAATATATTTTTTTAATTTTTATATTTTTAACATTAAAGTATTAAAACCATGGAAACATATTGAATTTTTTTTTATTAATTTAATAATATTTTAAATAAAACATATTTTAGAAACATCAAAAAGTAGAATTCAACACACTAATGGCAAAATAGATGTCCATAGATCACATTAAAAGAATAAAACCATCCAGGAAGGATCTGCGTCTCATCGTGGACTAATTACGCTACGAAGAAGGAACCTCTTCTTGCATTTTTCTGGGCTTGAGATAGCGGTGTGGGCTTATCAGATAAGAGCTGTGCCCTATGAATTAAAGGCCTATTAGGCCTTGTAACTTAATTTCTTGCATCCAAAAATGACTCGAATTAAATTGATACCACCCTATGTTTGCATGAAACCCCAAGGCACACCAAAAGAGAAGAGAAACAAGAAAAAGATAAGTTGCATCATTAAAATTAAAATCTGGTCTGTTTTTATATTTTAAAAGTATTTTTTAAATAAATTTTTATTTTATTTTTTAGATTGTAAAGTGTTGATATAAAAAATAAATATTAAAAATAAAATATTATTGTTTTATTGTATTTTTAAGTAAAAATCACTCTAAAAAATAAATGTTATCACATGTTTTTTTTTTTTTTGAAAGAGCAAGCAAACAAGATAATAAATGTTATCACATGTTTTTTTTTTTTGAAAGAGCAGGCAAACAAGATTGCCCCCAGGCATAACCAGGTCACAAATTCCCCAAACCCAGGCTACAAATGAAGTTACGTGCCAGTTTTCAAGACTACTCGATTCATTTCTATCAAGGCTAGTTTTTTACTTTTAGAACTAAATAGTTGCTCACAACGCCATATCAAAATGAGACATTTTCAATATATATATATATATATGAGATGTGCACATAATTTATAAAGCAGATGGGCCTGGGCTCTGAATGCACACGCAGTCACACAGCAACATTAGTGTTTCACGGGCTAAGTGGTTCTCGCAAAGCTTGATTATACAAGTTTTAGTACGACTAGTGGCTTGAGATGACACCAAATTTATTAACACAAACACTGGACTGCTGAAAAGATTAATCAAGAAAGCAAATAAGAGGATTAGGGGTACAACCTGAGACCCAATTACATCCTCTCTTGCAAATTTGGCTGGATAGGCTGCACGCGGAATGCGAAAGGCACCTGGGAATTATAGTCTCTCACCCTTTGTTGATGATAAGCATTTTCCATCTCCATCGCATTCTCTTCCATGGCCATCTCTTGTTGTTGCTGTGTCTATATATATATATATATATAAAGAGAGGATATACATTGATAAAATTTCAAGGAATAAATATTCACAGTAGGATTGAGAGCCAGGCAGGGCCATCATGATCTACTTATGTCATGGGATGATTCAATTAAACCAATCAAGATATGGAGTTGATTTCAGTTTTTGGTCAATCTCGAATATATATTGACCAGGGCATACACAGACTTGAGTCAGTAACCAAATTCACTCATATTAACAAGATGAATGAAGGGACTAAACCTGCCAAGAGGATATATTTTTTTTCTCTTTAACTTTTACTGTTTCAGTCACTTGAGTTTATGTTAGAGCTTTCTTTTTGCTTTTTGGATAGACAATTGGTCTGGTTAGTTAATTAGTTTGATGTGTGGTGATGGCATAGCCAATTCCCCATGCATGAAACAGTACATACAAGCTAGCACACGTAAAATTCAGAGTGAAGGTGATGGATTATTATACCAGAACGAACTGGAGGTGCTTGAACTCCTCATCCAATATCTTTTCCTGAAAATTTCCAGGAAGAAGGAATATAGTTAGACAAAAAGCAAGACTTTAACTAGTTTTTGCAGGAGAAACCCGAAGATAATAAATAGACGCCAACAAAATCGAAGCCATAATCTTGGCACTCGTAATATGAAGTGACGGTTTGAAATATACATACATTTTGCTCCAACATGCTGTGGAACTCCATCTGCCAAGATCAAGGAAACTAAAAATAAACATTAAAGAAAAAAACAAATAAAGGGACACTGCACTGACCTGCTTATTAAGCCTCACACACGCGCGCGCGCACAGATATATATATCAATTATCAAGAGCTTGGAATTAGCAAGCAAATAAACATTTATTTTTTATTACAGAACACTGCACTACCTGCTTTTTACGGACAGCAGCAAGGCCAGTATCAAGGACTTCCTCTATGGCCATCAACTCTTTGTGGGGCAAAGATGAGATATCCTGCCCTTTCAGATGCCTGGAAATTCACATATTTTGACATTATCAATCGAGAGAAAGAAAATTGAAATTAATCGAGATCAAAGAGATCAAAGGGAGGAAGGGAAATCTACCTCAGCTCAATCTGCATGCTTTCATTCTCTTTCTTGATTCTGTCAATCTCGTTGCTGAGGTTCTGTGTTATATATATATATGAAGAAACCCTAGGTCTTAATTTTTTCTTCACAAACACATGAATATAAAAAATAGAAATTCGAGAAAAGATAGACAGATGATGAGCGTTGGTCCTTTTAGACTGTTCATATGGTTAATAGGCTTCTGTTCCAAAGAACAAAACAGTCTTCTAGTGGTGTCTCTGTGAAGCAGCTTGTAAAGAGAGTAGATTCGATCGCCAGTGTAGATCTATTTTTGGAAACAGATTTCATTTCCTTGTTGTCTAGCCAGCACGTCTTATTGATCATTCAATTTTAGCAAGGAAAAGGAACTCATTAATAAAACAATTTGTACTAGATCTGTCCATGAAATACTACTTTTGGTTTTCTTTTTAAATAGTATAAAAACAATATTGTAATAGATTGCATCCCTTTTGTAGATCTGTTCATAGGATTCAAGGTTGATGTCGTCGCTTGCTATAATCATAGCAAAATATATAAAACTTCATCTTATTTTCCATTGGAAGAACAAGATGCTTCAAAGGTAAATACAACAGACAAAAGTTGTTGGATCAGATATTAGGGTGGGGGGGGGGGGGGGGGGTGAAGAGAATTAAACCCTACCTCGTGTTTAGCATCCCACAGCCTCTTACCAGATTGCTTTTGATACTTGTCCAACAGATCGACCACCCTTCACCGTCAAAAAAAAAAATTGAGACAAAAAAAAAGGGTAATAAAAAATATAAAGACGACTAGAAAGTTAACAGGAAAAATAAAACAAAAGAGAAAAAACGAGAACTATAAAATTCTAGACAAAACAGCAGGATAAACTGAAACTACATACGTAGTGGAAGGGCTGCAGTACTCATGCATCCTTCCAGAACTAGCAAAGATGACAAGAGAAACTTGAGCATCGCATAAAACTGTTATCTCCTTAGCTTTTTTTATGATCCCACTTCTCCTCTTAGAGAAGGTCACTTGCCTGTTGCTTGAGTTTTCAATCCTCTTGATCTCAATCTTACCTCTCCCCATCTCTCACTACACGCACAGAGAACTCTTTCCTATTATTTTTTTTTACTTTTCTTGATTTCAAAGTGAAGGTGTGAGGCCGAGATAATATATTAAAGGAGTTAAAGAGATATCAGAGAAACAGGGCAAAGCAATAGAAGGGCTTACCATTACGGGTTAGAGGATATAAAACTTTCGCGTCGAACAGAACGAGAAGGGTTTGTTTGTGGGTTGTTGACAAAGCCAAGCCAAGCCAAGCCGACCGCTTTTACCTGGTGTTTGATATGGCTTTGTTAGTTTGTTTCACCTCGTTAACCATTGGTTCTTTTTCTCCCTCCTGCGAAGCTGGCTGATACTAATTGTTGCTTAGGCTTTTGATTTAGAAATCTAGACAAGACTTTAACATAGACTAGGGTGTGATCGATACGTAAAATGCTGTTGCGGATCTCGAACTGGATAGAGGTGTCCTAACTTAGGTCTTCCTGTTAAAAAAAAAAAGATGAGGGTCTTGAGGTATATATGTGATTGTCTTGTCTAGGGTTTGAGTGGTGAAAACATATATGTAGTGAAATAATCAAACCTCTAGGCTTTAACCATCAAATCGAAAAATCAATTGGGTATCTTCTCGATAAATTTCATGCCAAGAGATAAGGAATATGGCTTTCATGTCAAAAGCTTCTCATGTGCCCTGTTGATAAATGAAAGGGCATGGATTTCAGGCTCCAAATTGTCACGGTCATGTGCATGCCTAGCTAGCTGCTGTGAACATAAACAGTAGGGGCAAAAGGTTACCGCAAGGTTTACGTGCCCTATTGATAGATGAAAGGGCATGGATTTCAGGCTCCAAATCGTCATGGTCATGTGCATGCCTAGCTAGCTGCTGGGAACTTAAACAGTAGTCAGTAAAACCATTGGGACTCTTGACTGATTAATTAAGAATCGATGTGATGGGGAAAGTTACACATTTTTGTACGCGGTATAATCGTACACGCTGCAGGAGTGCAGGTAACCTTGCGTCTCTTTACTCTGGAGCGATACAAAGGTCCACTCTGAGGAATTTAGAAAAATTAAGATTACTGTTCTTCTTCTTTTTTTTTCATTTTTTTATATTAGCACATTAAATCTATCATCAAATATTAAAAAAACATCAATATTTTAAATCCAAGCGCAAAAACACAAGATTCCTGATGTAGGTGTGATCATCTGTACTTCAACATCTCTTTGGTTTGGACTATTAATCTGTCTTTTTTTTTCTTTGGTTAAATAAAACGTCCGGGACTATGGCTGGAACGAAGCTTGTGGGGGGAGCTTTCTTGCTGACTTGTTTAGGTGGCTGCTGATTTTGTCCAAGGCTGTGCGCTAGCTTCCTTTCTTAATTGCTTAGATTTCTTTGGATCTGGGCAAGTGTTCTTGACGCCTCTACTTAAAACTGGGCTGGTCTGATTCTGTCTAGTTAAATTACGCACCTTAATGAAAATGAGAATTCTGTGTTTTTTTTTTTTTCACAAAGAAGATAAGGGGTTGAAGGGCAGCTCAAAATATAAAATAACCAGGGAGAGACCATGGAATTGAATCGTATTGGGCTTTCTCGAGTTATGTGCCTCTGAGGAACCAAGATATCCGCAGCTCATATAAACTTGAGGCCATGGACATATAGGTAAATTAAGCACATTCATGCATACCCGTAGGCGATTTAAAGGTCGCGTGTATTTACCGCTGCATGCCAGAGAAGGATATTTGATGGGGTTTGAGTTATTTCACCGCATCAAGGTGGAGAACGCGATTGATATTGATGTTTTGAGCATTTGATTATTATTTTTATGACAGGATAAACCAAAAAAAAAAGTGTTAAAGATATAAGAGACGTACTCTACAGGGATGGAAGGAAATATGTTTGATAATAGTATGAAATATAATATATTTTGTTTAGTTAATAATAAACAAGATAAAATAAAATATAAATATAAATATGTGTTTTGCCATTGATATTTTTTTTTAAAAAAAATGAATTGTTGTTTTACTAGTGCGAGTTAATAGTGAAATAATTTTTTTATATTATTATTAATTTTAAAATATATAAAATTAATTAAAATACATATAAGTTAGTCATACACTCGTATTAACTAAAAAGAATTTTTCTTTTCATGGCAACATGAAATGAATTAAAAGTTGGAGAATAAAATAGTTTTTTTAAGATTTAACCTTCTTTTTTTTTTGTTGTATAAGATTATCTATAATTCACATGTAAACATTGATTTAGCATGACGATTAAAATTAAAGGAGAATAAAATAGTTTTTTTAAGATTTAATCTTTTTTTTTATAAGATTATCTATAATTCACATGTAGACATTGATTTAGTATGACGATTAAAATTAAGTTTTTTTTATTTTAAATTGATATTTTTAATTTGTCATTTAGTATTATATTTGTTGGTGATCGAATTTTGGATTTTTTCATGAAATTTTCTTATTTTTTTAAAAAAATTTTTTAATTTGTCATTTAGTATTATATTTGTTGGTGATCGAATTTTGGATTTTTTCATGAAATTTTCTTATTTTTTTTTAAATATGTTTTATTATTAAATAAAATTATCAAGACTTTTTAAAAATAAAGTTACTGTCTTTTATTTTTAATATTAGCAAGCGTTAGGTTTTTTTTACTAGTAATTGTTTTTGTTTTCTTGCCATTAACTTTTTTATATAATAATTATTCATGGCCAAGAAGATAACATAATAATTACGATTTCCCCAACCACTAGATAATTTTACAAATCTAATAGTTATACATATTAAAAATGAAAATATCTAGGTTAACAACACAACCACAAATTGCAGGTGTAAAAATAAACAAAATATTTATTACTCGTCTTAAATTCTCAAGCATAATTAGTTGACTGTGTTGACACATAAGGTGTAAATCCATCAGTCAAAACTTGCAAATTAAACAGCGATAATCGGTTTGTGTAAGCAACACAGTTACTACAAGGGGCAATCTGTCCCAGGTACATCTCGTATGCAAAGGGAAGTTCTCATGGACAACCAAGTGGCTCTGTTAGAAACATTAAATGTAACGTGGTCCTGGTTATGTTCCAAAGTTTTGTTTATTTAAAGATTACTAGTTTAAGTGCTATTAAAAATTTATTAAAATTTTATAAGATTAATTGAAATGTAAATATATTTTTCGTCAGATATCACAGCAAAAAAAATAAAAAAATAAAAATAAACCGGTGGCTCCACCGCAATGTCTGATGTCGAATTCAAGGCCACCAGTGACGCCATTTTGGATGGCGGAGGTTTTGACACGGGGGGTGGAGAACCTCGCTATGAAGCTCTCATACCACTGGATTGTCTGGGCTCAACCGAGGAGGCAGGGAAGTCTAGTAAGGATCTCTTTGGTACTGTAGTTAAGATGTTGTTTCGACCATAATTTTATAAGTATTTGTGTAATCAACACATTTACTTAAAAAAATATTTTTTTTATTATAAAAAATATAATTTATAATCTTTTTAAATTTTACATGATTTCACTAAAACAACTTTTTTAAAAAAATTATTATAAAAATATTTAATTTGTAATTTGTCATCGATGTCTATTCCCTCATGGCTGGCTTGACGATGCACTTGCCATGGCTCTTTTTGACTACGTGGACATTCAATTTTACAACAATTATACATGCGAGAATGGTGTCAATATTTATTTGAAAGTGTGTTATTTTTTAAAGTATTTTTTATTTTAAAATATTTTAAAATAATATTTTTTTAAAAAAAATATTTTAAAGTTTGACATATTAAAATAATTTTAAAAAATTAAGTTTTTTACAAACATTGTTTAACATAATACTAATTACTAAAAAAACCCACGTATTTGTGAAACCAATAAACATATATGTTCCAGTCTAAAAGTTTGGGCCAGACTAGTAGAAAGGCATGGGTTAAAAGAGGATTTGAGAATGCGGTAATTATTTATTTTTAATTTTTTTAAAATATATTAAAATAGTATTTTTTTAATAAAATTATTTTTAATATCAGCTATTTTAAATATATTAAAATAGTATTTTTTAATAAAATTATTTTTAATATCAACTAATTTAAAAATAAAAAAATAATATTGATATTTTGATACGTTGATATCAAAAATAATTTTTTAAAAATAAAAAAATTATTTTGATGTAATTCCAAGTAAAAAATACTTTTAAAAAACAACTATAACTAAAATTTTTTTTTGCTACATATAAATCTCAACAATAATTTTTATCAAACATATATCTAAGTTCTGTTATTACTGTTTAATTATATTTTAAAAAAAAATTAACTTTAAAGTGTTCTGTTATTACTGTTTAATTATATTTTTTTTTTAAATTAACTTTAAACTATAATATATTAATCTTAAAAAAAATCAAAAATCAAAAATATTATTTCAATTTATTTATTTATAAAAAATACTTTAAAAACAATCTTTACCACTCTTTCAAGCTGATCTCATTCTCTTAACAAGGTTTACTTCAACACAGAAGGGGAAAATCCAAGCTGAATTAGACAATAGACAATCCAAAACAACAACGTGGTTTGGATTTTATCAAAGAAAATTACCAGATCAAATAGACAAAATTAGTGAAATAACCTATCAATTTCCTGATTCTAAGACTAAGTCACTGTTTTCCTTCTACGTTCTATGCAGCGAATTCATTATAATCTACAAACAAATAAAGGGTTTCGAGGGAGACAGGGTTAAATTAGACTTGCGAGGCTACTTGGTCCATGGAGTTATATTCCGTATTTATTTTACATAGTAATAATTTTTATAATTATAATTTTAAAAAATTATTTTATAAAAATTATTTTAAATTAAAGTTAGTTTGATATTTATATATATTTGATTAAAACTGTAATTAAAATTAATATTAAAAAATTAATATATTTAATTAAAAATATTTTTCAATCTGAGATTATAAAATAATTTTAAAAATTATATATTAATATTAATAGTTTTTAATTTAAATATTATAAATTTAATAACTGCTATTACACTATGAAATAAATAATATTTTATAAAAAATATTTTTTATCATTCCATTAAACTTTTTACAATTTCATCACATATAAAATACATCCGACAAGAATTATAATTTTTTTAAATTCTTAAACACGCAACAACATTAGATAAAATATTATTAGAAAAAAATTAAGATTACAATTTTCCACGCAACAACATTAGATAAAATATTATTAAAAAAAAATTAAGATTACAATTTTAGTCTAATTTATCATTAATATCATTAAATAATATTAAACACTAATTTTTAAATAAAATATAATTAAAAATAAAAAATAAAATTTTTATTTTATTTTACTACGTGATAGATTAGTAGTTATGTTTTGAAATATATTAAAATAATATTTTTCATTTTATAAAATTTATTTTTGATATTAATATATAAAAAAATAATTTAATTTTTATTTTAAAAAATAGCATAATAACGATAATTTAACTATAATTCAAACATGACCTAATTATCATTTATAAAAAAAGGCTAATGATGGCATGGCTTGGCATTGACATATATCTGACACCCTATGGATTTTAATTTCTAAGTAGAGCTCATAAAAAATAATAAGTCCATATCAAAAATTGAGTAATTTTGAACATCTATCTAGAATCAGTCTTGCAAAGCATGTTGGAATATATAGCTGGTACATGGGGGAATTGGGCAATCGTGATGATAGTCCTAACAATCTGTTGTAAGAGTATATTTAGGCATCATCGACCCCACCAGACGGCTGTTCTTCACAGTTACGGATTTGACCATCTTCAGCTCTAGTAAAACGATCACTGGCTGAGAACAACAGACACAGAATAATTACAAGTCTAGGCAGATCACCAAAACTTGCAAATTAAAATACAAAAGAGGGAAAGTGCCATTCTCATGTCCCACAAGAGTTTCTTATAATTTTTGGCATCATCAGAAATTTCTTGGTAATAGAGATGAGGAGGTCCAGGATGCTAATATATGATGAAGTTCAAACCTCAGTGCATCTGCACTTGTTCTGACCACGCTTCTTTATATATGAGCTTCATCTCCAACGCTGATCAATTAGAACCAATTTGAAACATCAAAGTCCCGTAACTTTCTGAGATGCCTCTCCATATCTTGTCTAGACCTTGCCCACTCTTCCTTCTCTATAATAGTGGTGGGGTCTTCCCTTTCACTCTAAAAACATCAAAGCGAAAATCAATCCAGCAGTTGAAAGGATATAAAATTATGGTGGGTGATATGAAGCAAAGAAAGTTACCGAATGGATTATTTTGAAAGAGGTCCCTTTATCGCGTACTACAAGCAAGTCGGTCTTTCTATCCCTATTTCTTCCTCCAGGAACCGTGACCTGTTCATCCACACAGCAATAAATTAAACAAATGTGGGAGTCAAAGAACTGACGAGCCATAATTCAATAGCAACTTAATCAGTTAGTACTCAGTGGACTTAGGAACAAATCCTCTTCAACCTAAACCTCGACCCTAAGATACAAAGAATCATGTATCAAGTCGAACTATAAAGTAATGAGAAACAAAAAAGTCAAGCCTGTCCACTATTTTCCCTTGTCCTTTCCTAATGTTATTCAATCATCTTATGCATGAGTTGTAGCAGGTAGGTAGATACAGAGGAATGAGGAAGATTGCGGAGCACTACTATATATATATATAAAAAAAAAGCAATGAAAACAAGATTTTCACGTAACTACACTAAAGTTCTGCCAGCATCAAAATGGCAAATCCTCCTATTAACTCACCAGAATCAAAAGGTCTGATGGAAATCAGCGAAGACTAGAAAGAAATTAAGCATAAGCATGTTGTGATTAGATCAAAACCGGTTTAAAAGACTAAGTTTCTCACCAGTACTTTTGCTCTTGTTATTGACTTTGTTTTGGAATCAATAACGTAAATCTCATCAAAGTCTAGCACAAAATCGGGATCCCCCAACCTCCGGTTCCTGTAATGCTTAAACAAGAACACCTGCAATGAAAAATGTAGCTTGTGAAGCTGTGACAGCGAGTGGAATGACTATTAAAGACCATAAATGCCATCCCTCCAGGCTCTATACTCAGCTGACCTGTTAACCCAAAGCCTCTGTTTTCCCTCAACCTCAACTGCTATATTACTGTGCATCCATTTTTGCCCATAAAGGTTAAGAAAAAATATATACACTAGCAACAAATGTAGAGCTAAATTTATTTTTTCCTAATAAAAGTTGTGATACCATAAAATGCAGTTGAGCAATTCAATCACAAAATGTGCTATTTGGCACATCATATCTTAAGGTGATGAAATGAAACAGGTCAAACATATTATTCACTGGAGCACTTCGTTTTCACAATGAAACAGAATAAAACTTAGAAAGAATGAAATCTAAGTTCACATCGTAAAGCATTTCTGCAGCTGGTTTACGAATTTCAGCATAGGGGCAACAGAAAAGCAAAAACAATTGATTGCACCATCTGCTACTAAACATGACATTAATGTCACATATTACCAAATAATCACCCCACCTTCCAGATCTCCCTCTCGGATTTATAAAATGGATCTCGAGGCGCATCGATGGGTGGTTCAGTAACATTATAACCTCCATAGTCAGTCTGTGCGCATCGTATGTACTGTAATTTAAAAAAATAAAATAAAATAAACCATTGAAATTCAACAAATATAAGATTAGCTAGCAAAACGTGACTTTAAGCTTTATAAGAACTACAAAGACCTTGGTACTTGTAATTGCACTAAAAATAACAAAAATTCTATTACCTTTTGAGGCATTGGAGCAAGAACCTTCGGTATAGCATAAACATCTGTATCCGGTGGAGTAACATACATCTACAACCCATTAAAAGAAAACCCACATGAAACAAACAATCCAGATAACCAAATCAGTAAAAAATAAAAAAGAAACACCTAAATGCATCAGGGGGGGGCGGGGGCGGGGAACCTCTCTAAAATCATAGACGTCATCGTCAGGGTCAGGCGGCTTCCTAATAAAGAAGTCACAATCGAACAAGCTAATTTTATGAAATTCTTCCTCGTTAATCCTATAATCGACAATTTTCTCGGAATCCCAGCCTTGTGTGTGCACAAAACTCTTACTATTCACCATAGAAATCTCCTCGTCTTCGTTAGCAACTGCGATAGCTGAAGCAGACAAAGGTTCGTACTCAACGTCGTAGTCTTTCTTATTGTCCAGTTCCTCCACTTCTTCCTCGTCCATGTCATAGTCATCTGGCCCCCCTCCATCTGCGTCTCCGTCGTCGGCTTTGGGAATGAACCTTTTTGGTGGGAGTTTGAAGGTGAAATTGTATGAAATTGGTGTGAGTTTGATGGAGGAGGGGAAGAGAGGGGCGGTGGTCGTTAGGATTGAGGGTTTTCTGGTGAGGAGTGCTGGAGAGAGCAGGGAAAGTGTGGCGGTGATCATGGTGATTGGGAGGTGAGAAAGTGTGAGGCAATGGAGGGGGTTTAGTGATTGGGTTTTTGAGTTGTTGTTGCGTGCGGGCAGGAGTTTTAGGGAGGATTTGCAATTTAACAGGTGTCGGTTTGTGGATGGTGGTGGATTGACCGTTCGGCTGCGAGAGAGTTGGTTCTCCGTCAGAAACAAGCGTTATCGTCAGTAGAGGGTGAAATCCACCGTGCATCACATATTTTAAACGCTGCCCGGGGATTGATATGGAGCACAGCCCGAGTTAAGAGGTGACCTCAATTACTTTTATATAAAAACCGGGTCAACCAAGTTTTTTTAACCCGACCTGGTTCCTAGAAGTCAACCGACTTCCAGATTTTAAAACCATATCGGGCCCATTATTGTAGCTCTACACGTATCTGTAATGTGGATTGTAATACTGAATGTATAAATTTGCCTACAATACCTTTGATACCAAAAAAAAATCAAGCTTGACATAAGGGGGTGTTTTTACCTTTTTACCTTTAAATTCACAATGTAGTTACTGAAATACTCTTAACGTCAAAGAAACCTTAGCTTTGGTCAATAGTTGTTTTCATCATTTTAACCTTGGTTTTATTATTAAAAGGGATTAGAGGAGTATTTATTCTCTAGTATTAAAAAAATTGCACACATCAACTTATTAAGGTGGTCACAATGTTCAAGCGATAGAGTTTGAATCCTCTTTAAAACTTTTTATTTCTTGATTGGTGTGTATTTTTCCTCTCCTTTCTCTACTATATAGTTTTCATACCTAGACATTTAAAATTTTAAAGTTGCCACTCAATTTATTTTATTTTTGGATTTAGTCTATTTTTTTTTGTTTGTAATTTTTGTCCTTCACCCTTATTATCATTTCTTGTTATTTGTTTTTTTCAATTTATTGTTATTAGGCTATAACTCAACTTGTTGATTTGTTTTTTTAGACGTATGTGTGACACATATACATCATTTTTCACTAAAATATTATAAACCTACGGTGTAATGCAAGTTTAAGTATAGTAATATAGCTGATAATGTTAGTGTTTATGCTATTATGATCGGATGTTTGGTGAGATGACAGACTTCATTTTGAATATTAGGGTAGAGGCTTCCTCGTAATCTATCACATATGTTCGAATCAAGCTTTTAGCTTCTAACCTGATGTTTTCCTTCTTTCTCCTATAAAGCTTCTTTCGACGTTCGATATTCGTCCATTCTCGCTAATACCCGGACAATTATGCAACTTTCTGAGCAGAAGAAGGACCAAACTTGAAAAACTCAAGAGAAATGATGTGTAAGAAACCTGATGAAAATTAATTCTTATAAGGTCTGGAAGCTCCATTTTTAACAAGATTGCTAGGTTAAACAATATCAAGGCATGGACCTTTTAGAGCAAGGGTGAGGTTTGTGACAAATCTAACAAAATTAAGAAATAAATAACCCTATATGGTTAAGAGTTTGTAAAATATCCTATTTTTAGAAGTACCCTAAAAAAAGTAGAAAAGGAAGAAGATTAAAAAAAAAAGAGAAAAAAGAAAGAAAGAAAATCATTATAGACTTTGAGGTCTCAACTTCACTCATCGAGCAAGAAAGGAATCTTTAAGTTTTTGATTTCCAGCTTTTAGCAGCTTGACTCTATTTTAAAGGTAAATAGTGAACACAACTAAATATTATAAGTATATTTTTACTTGTAGTAAAGTAAAAATGTTTACCACAATGGCAAATAAAGTTGTTGATAAGATATTTGAGATGATTGATAGAAACCTACAGGACGTGGGAAAAACACTGCATGCCTAAACACAAAAAACTATTTATTACAACAATAAAATTGCTTTTTACCATTTAAGGAAAATATCATAGGCTTATGAGCCAGGAGTGGTTCAATCTTTTCATACAACTACTAGTTATTACATATTTAATTGCAGGCGTGTGTGACTTTTTATCATTTTTAAGAAAAGTAAAATGATGTTTTTAGCCTAAAGGTCAAAAAATTTAATATTGTTGGCCAAAAAAATTTAAGTCTATTCGTTTTATAATACATCAAAGGGCATCCTTATCCTTAATAAAATAATTGATCATCACTATCTTGACCATAAAAATATTCACATTTAGTGCTCAAATATTCCATTCAACCAAGGTTGAATGGTGATGGTCAGGCTTTCAAATTGCTCAAAAAAATAAAATAAGGCTTAGAAAATTATAAGATCTCAAGTTGATTTTACATTTGCCAATTTTTTTACAACTTTAAAGGCATTTACAAGATTATTGAGTTGTGTATATTGTTTTTCATGTGTTTTCATGTCCAAAATTGATTGAAAAATAAGTTATTTGGTCTAATAGACTAAAAGAGAGTTTATGCCCTGTATTTTACCACTTAAGTTGTTGGAAACTAGGCAAGTGAATAAGGTGTCATATACTTCAACAAATAACATGTCATTCACTTTATTTTTATTTTTTCAATAAAAAAAAGGTTTGGATGACCCCTCTTAATAAAAACAATAAAGCCAAATGCGTGGACTTGCTATTGCGGGCAACGCACTGAGCATGTCCTTTTTACGTGCATTTACTTTTGTTTTATTAGCACTACAAATACAATTGTCATGCTAATTAACTAACTCTTCAACTTTTATATAATTTCTGATTAATATTATAAATTCATATTTGAGCCTTGATTATTATATTTTTATTATTATATATCTAATATGAAAAAAGGTGATTACAAAAAAAAGAGTCACATAGTTTAATCATATTTTTTACTTTTCTTATGTACTTTGATAAATTAAATTTTACATCTTTGATAAGATAAATTTTTTTTAAATAATAAAATTACTATCATATGTAATGTGTAAGGTAACTATGGTAAACGAAAAATCTTATACTATTTTATTTGAAACTTCAATATCACAAATTATAAGTTGTACACAGCAAAATAAAAAAAGAATCTTAACTTTTCTCGATAAAATCAACCCATAAACATCTCCTCCATTAGCATCGTTCCTTAGATTATCCTATAACCCTGGTCCCAACCATCCCTAAATTCATGATAACCACCCGTACCAATAATCGCACCATAATTGTCCTTACTTCACTAAATTACCTTGGGTTTCTCATCAATTCAACGGTGATCGTTACAATTTAAATTACCTTGGGTTTCTCATCAATTCAATGGTGATCGTTAATTGTAATGTCATTTATTCATATTTGATCACCATTTCCATAAACCCTCACTTGATTTTATAGTTTTATATGATGATTGACAAACTAAGGATGAAGTGAAAGGAATCCCTATTCTCGTTTAGATTGATTAAGGACCACAGGGTTATGATTGACAGTGAAAATAAGCATTATCATTATCATGGTGAATTTGAATCTAATTATGATAAATCATTTTTTAGTGATTTTTGAATTATTATAAATCAACCAATGACTTTTAAGTCAAACTCAAAGAATTATAGGAATAAAAACTGTTCGAACTGTGATTGTCATGAGAAAATGAGTGATGACTAGATAAAGGTTTATAGTATGAGGGTTATGAAAGAATTACAGGATTGATTGATTGAGCTGCTTGGAAGTAACGAGATTGAAAATGGTGAAAATATGATTGTTGTTCAAAAATACAAAAATTATACAAATATATAAAGAATTTTAGAGGCGGGGATATATGGTGATAAATGAAGTAAAAAGAGTATTTATAAGTATAACATGACTCTACTGAAACAATAAACGATATATTTGTTTTATATACATGGTGGTGGTGGTTAAGATGTTTTGGAGTTTTTAAATAGACTTGAAAATAATATCAACACATTAATGATTTTTCTAGCTTAAAACCATATATAAATTACAAACATAACATTTTAATATTTTTTTAAGCTTAAAACCATATATAAATTACAAACATAATATTTTATTTTTTTAACTTGATTTAATGATTATAAAATTTATATTTTTAACACAAACAATGATTTTAGTTTATAACTTTGTATTCACTTAGATAAATAAAAAATATGTCGATAAGAAAATTAATTTTAGATTTAAGAATTACATGTTTTGTGATTTAAAATCACTTATATTTTTAAAAAACCTATTGTTCCATAACTAGATAAAATAATTAAGTTAGAAGATATGAGATTATATGTCTCAATATGTATTTTTATCTTAGTTTATTGACTTAATATCTGGTTTAGATTAACAAATTTATCAACATTTATTGACATAAACAATTATTAATTTATTTTATTGAATATATATACTAGTCTTGTTTTACAATGAAAATTTATCGTAATAAAAATAAATTTTAAAATGATTATATGTTTAGGTTTAACAATAATATCAAAATTTTTTCCAGAAACCATATATTTTTTTATGTTTAATTTTTTTTTGTTACCTCGTAACATAGCATAGCGTGTACAAGAAACGTAGTTCGTCTTCTAATAATTCCCCACATTTTAACTTCGTACCAAGTGCAATCTTAAGGTGAAATTAGACAAAATCACACAACTTAATTCAAAACCCAACAGTAAAATTGAACAATTTACATAAACATAAATTTCTGGTTTTGTTTTGATATAAAAAGGATATTTGCAAGTGTTGTAGCT
This sequence comes from Populus euphratica, assembly GCF_000495115.2. Lineage (NCBI taxonomy): Eukaryota > Viridiplantae > Streptophyta > Magnoliopsida > Malpighiales > Salicaceae > Populus > Populus euphratica. The sequence continues at coordinate 560,699 of NW_011499873.1, read as the reverse complement.
ACTATTTTTTAAAATATTTTTTATTTTAAATATATTAATATAATATATACATTTTTATTTTTTAAAATTATTTTTAATACCAGTGTATAAAAATAATTTTAAATAATACAAAAAGTTAATTTTAAATAAAAAAAATTAAATATCCAGAAACACTATTTGTGAAACGGAATTCCAAACTGCCCCGTACTTTAGTTTATCAGAGGCCCGCTTTCAAGACCAATAGCACTGGACTTTCATCAGTTGAAGCCCAATATCCGACCCCATACCATAACCCGGTCGGGCAAAACTTATCAAAACGGGTTATGAACCGCCCTTTCCCTCCCTCGAATTTGCTCGGGAAAGAAAAACGCAAGAAAATTGCCGAAACAGAAAATATTTCACTCTTCAGTTAAACCCCCCAGAACCGTTTTCGCATCATCCCGCCCAACTATTCCTCCCCCCCCCTCTCTCTCAAAAAAACAAAAATTCACTCCTAGGGTTTCTTTCCTCAATCCTCTTCCTCTTCCATGTCTCTCGAGTCTTGAATTATCCAATCCTCACTCAAATCCCATACCCTAGAATTCTGACCAGACCTTGCACTGTCTCGATGGATGAAGGGAGCAGTCGTGGCGGTGGTGAAGGCGGGGGAGAATCGTCCTCGTCAAGGGTAACGCCGTCGTATGTAAAATTAGGAGACAGGCAAATATTCACCGTGGAGCTCCGACCCGGAGAGACGACATTTGTGTCTTGGAAAAAGCTTATGAAAGACGCCAATAAGGTCAACAGTAGATCCGCACCCGCCGCACCAGACCCTCCTCCCGTTAACGCCCACCCTAACCTCGAGTCTCGAATTGCCCCAGTAAGCCCCCTCCTATCTCCACTACGTAATCGCATGAAATTATACATGCACATGTCACTGCATATGTGTGTTTATTCGTCTTAATTACTATTTAAATTTGTAATGTATTTGGATAAATTATAATTAACCGGTGACTGGTAGCTGGAATTAGTTATTTACTGATGTTGCTAATTTTTGTCTAGCCACAAGTGATTGAGAATGAAGTGAAGGATGACCCCCCTCCGAATCGTTTCAGTGCTGTAATCGAGAAGATTGAGCGTCTTTACACAGTATGCTATACTTTGGTCCATGCATGTTATTGCCTTTTTGCTTGTAGTTCAAGGTGCAAAGTCCTCAATGATGTGCACGAGAATATAGGCAGATGTAATTGGCATTTCATTTTTTAACATGACTTGAATCCTTTACAGGGTAAGGATAGTAGCGACGAGGAGGATCTAATGGATGCTCCAGATGATGATCAGTATGATACAGAAGATTCTTTTATTGATGATGCTGAGCTGGTTGGTATCTTTAACTGTAGTTGACGTTCACCAACCCTTTTTCGATTTCTGCGAGGCTGTGACTTCTAGTACTATCATTGTGCAAAGGGCTTTTTTAAGTATGAAGAGGTTTACATCGTTCGTTAAAATATTCCTTCTGCAGGATGAATACTTTGAAGTTGATAATTCAGCAATCAAACATGATGGCTTCTTTGTTAACAGGGGGGAGCTGGAACGCATGTGAGTTACCTCATAACCTTTTCATAGCTTGCACTACAATGACCACGAATTGCTTTATTGAACAGCAGCTCTCTCTGCTTATTATCTGTTGGCTAGTATTTGCTTTCCCACAATACCACCAAACTGTTCTTTAAGGGTTGAGAAAAATCTTATTGCAACTGGATCCTTTTCAACTGAATTATTGCAGGAGATAGCATTAAGTTGAACATTGGGACCGTAGACTCCTTGCAACACTTGTAGAATATAGACAGTATAGTTGCATTTTTTAGAAGGAGCTCCCTTTCTCTTCTTTCAATTACTCGGTGTTGACCTAACTGGTTAGTAGGTATTAAATAGCATTGAAGGATATAGAGGTGGATTGGTCTGGAGCATAATTGAATTGGAGTTTGATCTGGAAAAATCCTTTTTATGCTTGTAACTTGTGTGATGAAGAATTCTCACACCATCTTACATGCAAGATTGCTGACTCCATGAAGAGAATATGAAGATCCTTCAGCTTCAATATGTCAGGAATGTTTTAGATGTTCTTAGCACAAAGTCTGGTCTACTGTCAAACTGACTTTAGATTGTGCTTCATTCAAGATGCTCCATATCCAAATTAGGTGTATTGTAGTGATTACAGTGGAATTGTACAGTTTAAATAAGCATTGCTGGTGCATACAACTTCCACATTCAAAAGATTTTCAGCCTTTCAAGATGTTTGCTTGTTGAGCGACTTTGATGATAGAATAAGAATTATACAGTTAATCCTGTCACTGACAGCTGTCATCTTCAAAATGATCATTAACCATGTGTTATCATATGGAACTTAAGCTAAGCAATACCTTGGCAATGCTGACTCCTTTGAAACTTCATCTTGTGGATTTGGTGTAAAATGCTTTCTTTGTAATTTATATCAAGGGAGAACTCATGTTTATGTATTTTCCTTATTTATGTATCAAGAACCCCTTGCTTTTCTCCTTTCTCAGTTCTATTATTTCCTTTTTGCAAGAAATGAACCTCCTGTTGTGCCTAACGAGAAACCAAAGAAAAGGAGAAGAAAAGATTTATTGAAGGCACCTAATGATTCTGATGATGGTCATATGTCAAATAAACTTGTGAAGCTGGGAAAATCAGCTGCGGAGAAGATGGCACTGCCTCCTGGAAAGAACTCTTTGAACATTTCTCAGAATTTGACTATGATAAGTGAGCAGTATGAGAATGTGAAGTTCCAGAATCAATCAAATTCACCTGGAATTTCTTCCAAAAAGAAACCTGCTGAAACAAAAATGAAGTTGGATCCATCTTTATCAGTGAAAGTTTTGAATGGCGATGCTTATGCATCTCTGGAAGAAACAAAGGATATTGAAAAGCCAAAGACCGGGTGCCTCCCACCAAAAAACCTCACTAGCAAACCTAAAAATGCAAGTGGATTCTCTGAATCTTCAAATCAGAAATATCAAGAAAAAAGTGCTTATGTGCAACCCAAGTCACAATCAGCAAAAACTGTAAACCATGGTGATGATCTTGAACCATCAGTTAGATTAAAAGAAAAGAATGGGGTCCGTGAACTTCCTGATCTCAATCTTAATATTTCTGACAGCAAGATTTACACACAAGCAGCAGTGAGTTTGCATATTTTTCTCTTATAATTTCTTTTGCATTGAGATATTTTTGCCAAAGAAAGTGATATTGACATTAGCATTTAGCACTATTTTAAAGATGGATATGGATTTCCATACATTACAACTCTGCAAATCTGGAAATGAGGATCCTGATGTTCTATCTTTGAATCCACTTCACAGCATCAGACATCTACAGACAGATGCAACTTTGAATCGACATTAGTGCAATAAACTGCGTTGCATGAGTTTGAGGCAGAAGTTTTTAGAATAATTTTATTTTTTATTTTTTTCTTAGAGTAGAAGATGGTGTTGGAAAATAGTCTCTATCACTTGCTTTCATGCATGTGCAAATTATTTCAGAACCATTCAGTTTCACAGTATGCTGACATGGTTTCTTATTCCAGGGAGATTGTAGTTCAAGGCTTTTGTCATGTACTGCATTTCTTGCTCATCACAGAAACTACAGCATTTTGTGTGGTGGTTTGATAATGTTTTAATGTTATTGACTTGATTTTGAATGTAACACCATTCAGAGAACTTCACATGTCCACAGAAAGGATGGTTCTAGTGTCAGGCCTAAAAGTTCGATGCTAGAAAAGGCTATCAGGGAGTTAGAGAAGATGGTTGCAGAATGTAAGCTTGAAATACTTGTCACGTATCCATTCCCAATTATTACAATATGGGGAAATTCCTTTCAGATTGAAACCTTTTTGTGTGTAAAAATTACAGCAAGACCGCCTGCTGTGGAAAATCAAGAGACTGATGCCTCAGCCCAGGCAATTAAAAGAAGATTACCTACAGAAATAAAGCTGAAGCTTGCCAAAGTTGCCAGACTAGCGGTACTAGAATTCTTAACATTTTTAAACCTATTCATCTCCTTTTCTGTTAATTGTTTTTGATAGTTGTACATGAAGGCTGGAAAGAAAAATAAAATGTTTGCTTTCCAATGGTTGCAACAGGCAAGCCAGGGAAAATTGTCAAAAGAGTTACTCAATCGTCTCATGAGTATTCTTGGTCACTTAATTCAGCTTAGAACACTGAAGGTATCTTCTTGTAGAAACTGAAGACTTGATTCTTAATTACGGCTGCATTGCTCTCCCTCTCCTGATTGCAACCACAATTCTCATCTGTGATATCTCCAACTAGTTGATGGGAGATGGTTGTGGTTGCTGCTCCTTGTGGACATAGGATTAAGTTGGCTATTAGGTGCTTCAAATCCTCTCACTCTCCTTTTGTTTTGAAAGTACTGAAGAACTGAATCTGGAAAATCAATTTTAAGTCACCACAACATTTCATTTTAATACTATTGAATATAATGAACAATTTTCTGTTTTTTAGATGAAAGGAAGTTTATTTACAGATGGAATGATCAAATCACACAATCAAGAACAAGACGCCTTGATATGAAAGACCACCAAAACACAGGCTTAACTAGTTGATTGTTTTGGTTCTTGAGTCACATCACCTAATCTATTGGCCACTGGAAGAGTTTCTATGGCCAATCAAGCTCTCTATGTTACTGTGATAGCATTATGATAGACTAAATGATAACATGGCAGTAATTGCTAGGGTGAATGAGAATGAAGTCTGTGTTATTGTTGCTGTCTTTATGCACCTTGGCCTAAAACAATGTTGCCAGATAACATGGCAGTAATTTGTTGAGCACAACATGCACCTTGGCCTAAAACAATGTTTCCAGGTAACATGGTAGTAATTTGTTGAGCACAACATGATGCAGTTGGTTTTTTTTTGCTGCAGAGGAACTTGAAAATAATGATTAACACAGGTTTGTCAGCAAAGCAGGAGAAAGATGACAGGTTTCAACAGATAAAGAAGGAGGTTGCTGAGATGATTATGACACGCATCCCCTCTGTGGAGTCTAATGTATGTTGATACATCTCTGTATCCCTATCTCTATCTCTCACACACTCAGACTGGCATTCAGAAGTGTCACGTAGGGCATTTAGGTACAATGCTCTTTTTGCTGGAGATTATTATTACCTAGAAGTCAATGGTAGATGAAACTGGACCGAGTTGAATAAGTAGTTTTCTTAGGACCCCCCCCCCCCCCCCCCCCCCCCCCCCCCCCCCCCCCCCCCCCCCCCCCCCTCCCTCCTCCTGCATATATACAAAGCTTCCATTTGGAATAGGCTACTTTACAAAGCCTTTATTCTGATGACACAAGTGCACTAAATACTTTTCAAATATGATTTAGGGTCATTTTTTCTATTCTTGGCATTTGGATCTATGTTTTTATTTTTTTTTCATATTTCCACACCCATCTTTGTTGTTTTATATATGAATCATCATTCTTTATATTTTTTGGGTTTGGACCATATTAAATGATGATTAGTGGTTCTCTTATCATATATCAATTCCATAGTAGTGCTTTGGCATCTGAAAATCTTGATATATTTGATTATTAGTTTTTATTATCTTGACAGCATCATATTGATGGAAGTATGAAAGCTCGTTGACTTTTGCATGCAAATACTCTTATTACTTTTTAAATACAGTATAATTGATCCAGTGATTTCTCAGGCATTAGTTCAACAAGCTGGAGCGTCTGATGATTTTCAAGAAATGGTATCTGATGAAAGAGGGGGGCTGAAAAAGAAATTTAGCATGGATGCTGTGTTGGAGGATAAAATTTGTGATCTCTATGACCTTTTTGTTGAGGTATATACGTGCTCAGAATGCCATGTTTTGATTTTGTGGAAATCTTTTTCTCTATCTATCTCATGTTTTGCTCTGACTTTTGATGATTCTAGGGATTGGATGAAGATTCAGGTCAACAAGTCAGAAAGTTATACGTGGAGGTTGTGCTTTCTTTTCCCTGTACATGTTTCTTTATGCTTTCATCTGTCAAATGTATTTTTAAATGAAATGGAGCAACTCCTTCCTCACTCTTTTCTGAAGTTTTGCTAACAGGTTGTTGATACTAGCTTTCATGGTTCTTTTTTTCTTTTTAAACTGAATGGTTGGACCAGTCTGTATTGATTTTCTTCAAGTCATATGCTCCTTAAAGCTCTGATATCACCTAGTTCTTGAACTTCTGTCCTTCTGGCAACGTGTGTCTTGTGCTGATATTTCTGTATGTGAACGCTAATTAAAATCTACTTTGTTTTTCTCTGATATGCTTTTCACAGTCTATTCCCATCTGTGATTCAGCTTGCTCAGTTGTGGCCAAGTGGTCTTATGGACAACCATGGGATCAAGCGTGCAATATGTAGGGCAAAAGAGAGACGGAGGGTTATGCACATTAGAAATAAGGTATGCAAGTCCCTCATATCTACCCCTCCACTCGATCCCTCATCTCATATTTGAAATTTTGAAACATGAAAGTTACCATTTCCTGGATGCTTTTTTTATTTTATTTTATTCATAGAGCTGTAACGATGTCTTGATTGATAAGACTTAATTCACAATTCTAATCACATGTCAATAGATTATGCAATGGTGAGCTGTGATTAATGAAGTGATTGGCATTTCAGGGTTCCAAAAAGCAATCTAAATTGACTAAAATTGGCTATATGTAGACTCACACCAGGGTTTTTTTTTTTTTTTGTCATTAAGTATAGTTGGGATAGAACAGGAGTGAAGGTTTCTGTATCAGTGGAGCGTTACATCTACTGTGGTTTGTAGATTTTAGATATTGGAATTGGTGATGCGCACTGTTTTATCATTTCAAGGACCTTTGCTTCTTATTATTGGAAGGAGTTTTTTTTCATCGTCTTTTGGTACCTCCAATTCTGTTGGCCCTTTCTCTGAAATCCCGTGCATCTTCTGCCTTTTTTTTCTGGGGATGCTGATGGTGATCCCCCGCCCCCCTTTTATTTGTTATTTTTAGGATCAAGATAAAATAAAGAGTAAAAAGATGTTGACTCCTAAACAAGAGGAGGGTGTTAGAATTGAGTCTGGTACAGTTGCTCAGCCACATGTGCAAGAAAGGTTGGCCACTGATATGGTTGGTCCTGTTTTGGCCTTAGCTCGCAAGCCGGCTCCCAATTCCATAGCAGCAGCTGCTCAGTTTCCTAGTCCTTCAGCAAACGGTCTTGAATTGGACAAGCTAAAACAAGAGAAGCCAAAAGGAAGTTCAAGCAATTCCATGGATGGTGCAAAGATGGGAGTTGATGGTGCTTTGCCAAAGAAGGTAAAGAGGAAGCCGGAACAAGAGTTGGATGGAACTCATCCCCGCTCAGAGAAGTTGCATCCTCGATCTAGCGGGGAAAGACAAAAGTCTCTTAAGCATGCATCTGGTCTTCCCCAAAAGTTAAACCTTCAATCATCTGCCCCTCCAAGCTTCTAACCGTCGAGCTGACTTAATGATAGTTCAATTAGGATGTTCACACCAAAGAAGTGATTGTATAACATTAGTGCTTTTCTTTTTCTTCCCAGCAGGCGTCATCAATTCTGACCAGCTGATTGATACCATTTTTGTAATCAAATTGTGTTGTTTGAAGAGTCGTGGCTTGAAGTGTCATCTCATCTCAAATAAGAGATGCAGATTGCTTGTGCAAAATCCCTGTCTGTTCTCGCTGCCCCTTTCCTGGGAGTTCTTTCCCTTTCTTGCTATCTAGTTTGGTCCGTTGCCTTGTTTATAGTAGTTGATAGTGGTTAGCGGTGATATCTGACCTTCAGAGCAGACTCTTTGTGTGGTCTGATGGATGAATTGGGGTTCTGTTTTGCTATTGAGTTCAATCTCTGCTGGTCTGCTGCTTTTGAACTGAAACAGAGGCTTGCAAACGGTGAAAGATAAAATAAGAAAATCTGTTAATAAACGAACAAAATACTAGTAAATTCCGGTGATGAAGTTGAGTTGAAAAAAATAATTTGATTGATGAAATTAAAAATAAAATAAATTTAATAAAATAACTAAGAATAAAAATTAAAAATTAAAATATTGATGGTCAAAATCTTAAATATCATTAAATATTGAATTGAAAGGTAAAATAAAAAATGTCTAAGGTGAAAAATTTATAAAAGAATCAAAACCAAAAATCAAAATCAAGTGAGTAAGGTTTAAATTTGAACAAAAAAATTAAAAAATAAATAAAATTAAAATATATCATTTGATGTTTAAAATGTCCAATCCAAAGGGTTGACCTGTGATCCAAAGGCCGCAAGGCTAGCGCGGGCTTGGTTTTAAAAGCAATTAAAACAAAGCACAAAAAATATTTGATGCTTATATTTAATTTAAAAACAAAAAATTCTCATAAAAAAACTATATTGGACAATGCTCTAAAAAAAAACTCTTGATAACACTTTTTTTTCTTTTCAAAATGAATGGAAAATCTCACAAAAAAAAAGGTAAGAAGATATTCAAGTATGAAACTAGAAAAAATAAGCTAAGAAAAAAGGATAAAAACAAAGTAAAACTGAGTAAATCTTCTAAATTTTGGCTAGTTTTTCAAAGCCATAAACCATTAAATTCCAAACCTAGACTTAATTGAAAAGCTAAATATAAAAAAAATTCAATGATGAAGGGTAAAATAAATTAATTTAATCATAAAAAATTCTTTTTAAAATAGTAAGAAATAACAAAGATCACAAAAAAAAACTGAGGTAATACTAGATCAATTTAATATTTAATGATAAAATAAAATAGTTTCATCTAATAAAAAAAATCCATCTAAAAGAAGTAAATCTAACAAAGACACACACACACACACTCGTGTTACTTTAAAAAAGTCAGAAAAGTCCTATAAAAAATAAAAATAAAAATTAGATGACACACACTCGTGTTACTTTAAAAAAGTCATAAAAGTCCTATAAAAAAAAAATAGATTATGAAACAAAAAAAAACTAAGGTTAACCCAACTTAACTTTAATAATTCGCGGCCTAGGATGTGATCCAGGGGTAACCTTACAAAAAGAAAAGTAGAATAAGTTACAAATCTCAATATTCAATAAGTCAATGTCAAATAATAACAATAAAAATAAAAATCACTTTTTAAACAAAATAAAAAAGAATGAACTTAAGACCGGTTAATCATCAAAACTGGTGATCGGGTCGTGATTGTAGAAGAAAAACACAAACAAATAACAAAGAAAAATTCTCAATCATAAAAAATAAAATAAAAATAAAGCAATGAGGAGCAAAATTGAAAATAAAATAAAATTTTAAAGGACAAAAAAAATAATGCAAATGATAAAAAAAAATAGCAACTAAAAGAATAATGATCAAATTAGATAAAAAAAATTAAATAAAATAAATACAGATGAATGAAATTGAAATAAAAAAAAAAACTTTAAGAAGCATTAAAATTAAAATGCAAGAAATCAAAAAAATAAAAAGCAACTTTAAAACAAATACAAGCTATACAATACATTTGATCTTTTAAAGGCTTAACACAAATACCAAAACACATAAAAGAGATGAATTACTAGAAATCCCTCAAGGTCAACTTGATATTACAAAAAACTAAGTGGTAAAGAAAAAAAACATATATTAAATAGAATTAATCATCAAAACTGGTGAATTGAATCATGATTGTATGATTGTAGAGGACAAACACAAAAAAAAATGCTGAAGCAAAATTCTCAATCATAGAAAAATGAAAAAATAAAAACAATAAAGACTAGAATCTACAAAAAATTAAAAATTAAAAGAAAATAATTAGGAATTAATTGAAAAACAAAATAAATGAATAAAAGGACAAAACAAATAGCAATAACAAAAAATAAAGACCTTAATTTGAAACAAAATGAAATGAAATTAAATCCTAAAGGATAAGAAAAAAATAATGTGGAGAATAAAAATAATAAGGACCAAATTGGATTAAAAAATAAAATATTAAGGAATAAAACTGAAACAAAAAAAAAACTCCAAGAAGCATTAAAATAAAAAAAAATCAAAATCAAAATAATGAGAATCAAATTTAAAACAAATACAAACTAGAGAACACAAATGATTATTTTTTTAAGGCTCGACAAGAATACTAAGGCACATGAAAAAAAGAAAAAGAAAAAGAAAAGGAGCAGGAAAACCTTCCATCATCACTGAACCCCCCCCAATCAGACCAAATACGCCACTCCAATAATTGTGTCATCACTTGATGCATCATATGAAAAGGCGGTTGATAGATTTTAGTTATAAGAATACACCTCACGCGAGGGATGATGATACACGGATGCGTGCATAGCACGTGTCAACCTTTTTTATATTGATTTGTGAATATTTTAATAATTTGAATTACTAAAAGATAACTAAGGGCAAAAAAGATTAGAACATATTTTAAATCAAGTTAATCATCAAAATTGGTGGACAATCATGATTTTGAAGGACAAAAAATAACATATAAACTCATTAATGGTATTTCTATAAATAAATTGGAAAAAATAGGAAATTCAGCTTCTTCTTTCGTTTTAAATTTTTTGCTAGTTCTGAAAAAGAATTAGAAGAGAAAAGGAGTTGAAAGCTTTTTTAGTAAGAAGAAATAAGATTTAAAGTAAATAAATAAGGTAGTAAATATTGAATAAATCTATCTCAATAATCAAGGAAAGAATTGAGTGAGAGAAAGGGAGTAGAAAGGAAATTTATGACATTAAGAGGAAAAAAAAGAAGGAGGTTAAAATTTTGACGAATTAACATTTAAAATTCATATTATTATAAGGTAAGATGTTATAAACTTGATTATACAAAGTTTAAATAAATGTCAACAAAATTTATGTAAATTTTTAAAATTTTGAATTATAATTCTTAAATTTTAAATTGAAAAAAAAATAAAATTATAAAAATATAATGTTCTTAAGATGAAATATGTTATAAATAACTTTTGAAGAAAAATTGGATGTCTATGATGAAAATAGACGAGGCCAAGGATGAGAACTTTTGAAACTAAAGTAAATTTTTATTAATTATGTATATTTAGAATGTGTTGTAGAGTATTAGAATGGATTTAATTATCTTGTTTAGTTATAGTTGAATTTTAAATGTAACTTGGAAAACATTTATGAGAAATTGATGAAATAAGATTGTTGCATATCTTGTAGTTTTTTTTTTCATGAGAAATTAGCATTAATTTTACCAATGGCCATTGCATCAATGAAAAAAAATTTGGTAGAGATCAAGATAGTTATGGTATATCTTTCCGTCTTTTTTACTTATAAAATTAGCATTAATTTTATCAATAATCATTACATAAGTAAGGAGAATATTTTTAGTAATAAAATTAATTAAAAATTGATTACACAATTAAATTAGGGATGATTGGTTAAATAATTATGAATTATAAAAAAATAGAATTTTATGGGTTATATTATAAGTTTATAATTTTTGAACTTTAATTAATTTAGTTATATATTTATATTATTCTTCCCCTACTAAAATTATAGATCCTTAAACCTTCCATGACTTTCTCGTTTTATGGGTTTGATGGAGTATTTTTTTAAATTGAGCTTGACTTTTTTTTATAGTCTATTTTTTTCTTATGTATTAAAAAAATTAATTTAAAAGAAAAATCACGTTATTAAACTTTTATAAAATTCATTATAGTTTAATATTTTTTTTTTGATACTAGATTGATGTTTGATTTTGTAATTATCTATTGTTGTTATTATATAATTAAAAAAATAATTTAATAAAATAAAATCTCATTCGGGTACATAACCCGATTCACAGGCTTGACAAGTTTACTAACTAACTAATTAACTAACTACTCATTCGGGTACATAACCCGATTCACAGGTTTGACGAGTTTACTAACTAACTAACTAACTAACTATATATATATATTATTTTTGGTTTTTTAATTATTTTTAATTTTTTCCTCTTGATTCTCTTCATTAATATTAAATTAATTAAAAAATAAACTACATAATTTATTTTTTATAAAAATATTAATATATTAAATAAATATATCTAGAGCAGTCAAATATGATCTGCCATTATCATTTTTTACCAGATATTTAGCATGGAAAAATATGGATTTATTTTTTTATTTATGTTTTTATCTTGGACTCGCTGTAGAAAGGTTTCGTTTTACGCTAAGCCCGTTAAAGGCATTTCTCTGGCCCAGAGTGATTTCTTAAAGCCCTCTTACGAGCCAGGGTGGACTTGCGAGATATGTCGTTCGCTGATTTAATTGGGCCTCTGGGTGACCCTGTCGAGGTGCTAGACCTCAAGACATGAAATACTCTAATATATTGTCAGAGAAGAAAACGCTGGAAGACCCACGTGGCTTCAAGTTTATTGAGGAGCTGCTTATTAGAAACTTGACAGTGTAGGAGATTTGAGGTTTTGTAGGTTATGTTTGGGCTTGAGGCCCCTCTTATAATAAAAATGGACAGTTGATTTTTACTGAAGGATCGACTCAGATAAGTAAAATTTACTGAAAAAACTTGTTTTTTTTTTTAAAAAAAAACATGAGATACATTATATATTAATTTTTTATTATATAATTAAATAAAAATAGTATATAAAAAATTATTAAATTTAATAAAATATATGACTCAAGTCATAAAAGAGCTGAAATTTATCTAATATATTTTTATTTTAATATTTTTTTTTAAAATATATTATCTAAAGCTTTTTTAAAAGGTAATTCATGTTTTGACTAGATATTAAAATTACATTTAAATCCATAAAATTAATTAATTTAATTTAAGTTAATTGCTGCATAATTTAATTAGAAATTCGAGTTAGTCAAGTAGCTAAATTAAAAAGTTTTGAGATTGATTTATTTGGTTATGTTTAATAATATTATCCAAATATTTTTTGGTTTAATAATGTCATCCAAATATTCTTCATGCTTTAATACATATTTTTTAAATTAATCTAGTCAAAATACATGTAAAAAAGTATTGCCATGTATATATTGATGTAACAAGTTTTTTTTTTATATATATATTTTTTATGATTTTTATATATTTATGCGCTGTTTTTTCTATTTAAAAGTATGACTGTACTTATTTTTTAAAATGCTTTTTATGTTAAAATACATCAAAATAATATTTTTTAATTTTTAAAAAATTATTTTTTATAATCAATACATCAAGATAGTTTAACACATAAAAAATATTAATTTATAACAAAATAAAAAAAATAATTTTTTTAAAAACACATATTACCCATACAGTATCTCAATCTCAACATTAACATGGCCAAGATATCCCATCTCAATAACGAACATTAACATGTAACAATAGGTTTTTGAAAAGTATGAAAGAGGACTTAATCAATTAAACGACAGCCAGGTTTTTCGTTTTTAAATAGGGATGGTACCCCCATCGGATCTCCATTGAAGCTTCAATTCAAGTAATCGGCCAGTACGTAGTGGTAAAAACTTGAAGTTAAAAAATTTGTTTTTTTATAGTATGAAATTCGAGTTTTATAATTATTAATATGATCATCATTGAAATTTATATAATTATTAATTTTAAAATTTATAAAATTAATTAAAAAATATATAAAATTAATTAAAATACATGTAAACGGGTCTATATACACACGTTAATAAAAAAAAATAATCGGTCACGTTTCTCATAACGTATCGTCATCAACATACATACAAAAACCAAGGTGCCCCCACAAGTATATAAATTAACCCAGGTGTTGATCATGCAGTATTCCTGCTAAAATATATATATATATATATTCCTCGTTCCAAATTGATTGTCCTCGAAGGAAAGGCCAACCTAAAATTGTCTGCAAATATGATTTTTGATATTACATGCCTAGAAATTCCACGCGAGCATCTGATCTCCCTTTGAGCTCAAAAGGGTAAAGTCGGCAGGGTAGAGTTGTAATAATCTCCTTTCCTTGAACGACGTGTCCAATCTGGAAATAAAAATCTGAATAGATGAATGGAGTCGACTCACAATCTAAGATTGATAGATAAAAATCTGAATAGATGAGAGACTCGATTAGGATAATTGATAGACGGGGTGGGGTCAAATTTGTCCTTTTCACGTGAAACTAACTAGATAAATTATTATAATAGCTATTATTTTTTAATTTTTTATTTAAAAATATATCAAAATAATATTTTTTATATTTTATTTTTTAAACACCAGTATATTAAAATGATATAAAAATATATAAAAAATTAATTTAAAATAAAAAACTATTATATTTTTTAAAATATAAAAATAAACAAACTTATCCTTTATAACCGACATATATATTCCTTTTATTCAATCCTATCTTAAGATATTTTCAATGGCTAAGATATTTTCATCAATCAAGACTAATTTTATCTATGAATTATTAATATTACTTTATTTTCCTGAAAACAATATCCACTCTCAATATAAAAAAAAAATATTGAAAACAATATCCACTCTCAATATAAAAATAAAAAAATACACAATAAAAAAATAATACGCATGAAGGACTGGGAAATCTATATATAAAATGAGTAAAACTAATTTTACGTTAGAATTATTCTCTTAAATAATATTTGATATAATGAATCCAACTAACATATATTATAGACCTACTATTTATTTTTTATATATAAATTTTGAGAAAGCATTATTTTGAAAAATAAAAATCTCAGGAATTAAGCTCGGCTAGAACATAGAGACAATGCTAGCATCCGTACGTGACAAGACCAGAACTCTAGAAGAGGAAATAAAGAAGGCAAAAATTCCGTCACCACAAACTCCAGAACCCAACCAATAATATCACTCCAAAATCTTAATAATTGTCAGAATTCTGATCGGCCATTTTATATCCACAACACCAACGCCATCATTTTCTCAATTCTCAATTATTATTATCCTCAAATAAATAACGTTCAACTATCAAATAACACACTTTATACACAGATGACAGACCCGCAGAAAAAATAAAAACAACCAAAAATTCACGCACATGGTGCTATGTCTCTTCCATGTGCCTGTCATCATGAATAGGTTGTCTCCGGTCACCGGGATATTATCGTCATGTTCGTGCTCCTTCAAGCTCAATAACACAGACACCAAACTGGTGGGTTTTGGGTTTGAGTTGCAAAGAAAGGAGAGGTTAAAGAGAAAGCTTAAGTTTGTCGTCAGGGCGGAGTTATCCAAGTCTTTCTCTGTGAACTTGGGTTTGGACTCTAAGGTCACTCTCTTTCTCACTTTATGAATTCTTCTCGATCTCTTCGTGTATTTGGTCTATTTTATTCGATTATATGTCCCAGAGAGAAACGAGTTTCGTTGTTCTTATTTTCCTGAGAGCAAAATTAAAATAATTGTCTGATACCAGGGGACCTGGAAACTTTTCCATGCAAAGATTTGATGGTGCATATATCGAAGAAGCTCTCGGATCAGCTAATAGATTTTTATCTAGTTTGATCCAGTTTCATAATTTGATTGACACTTTGCGGTCTGTTTACGTAGTTTCTCAGAAGGAAAACTGCTGACTAGTTGGAACTGAGTTTTCTTATGCATGCTTGTTGAATTCAGAATTGCAATTACCTTGATTCAGTAACTCTTAATTATACTGCTAAGTATAATCATGATTGAAACAATAATGTTGTTAAGCTATTTGTCTTTGAAAGTGTGTGAGAGAGCCAAAATTTTGATCGGAAACAATTAAAAAGAGGAGCTTCTTACGTGATTATCTGTTTTTACTTCTTTCCAACAGACATTCGAGGCTTTAAATATAGTTACAGACTTGAAATAGCAAAAGTGTACAATGAGTTAGAAGTAGATCCTTTGGTTAACTCGTCACACCCCCATGATACTATACTAGGGCACTTCTCTTGTCGGAAGCCTACCAGATTAGAAAAATCAAATTTGAAAACTTGATCATGGGTTTGGGTAACAGAAGTGGGAACTAATATTGTGCTCCCCTCTGTGGCTATTTCTACTGTCAGAATCATCTTTTCTCACTGCCTGTGGTCACCCTCTTGCATTTTTACATGCACATCCTAAAAGGTGTTGGTATTTCCCTTTTTATCAATTTATCTGCATCAACAAGAACATTTTTTCTCATTTTCCAGGTATATTAGATTATTTCCACCTTTTTTTTTGATTAATTTTTGTTTAATCTGTATGGTTGATATAAAGATGGTGATTTAATGATTTAGGAAAGGCAACTATAGTATAGACTGACACAGATTTATTTTAATTAGAACATCAGCCAGTCTCATGACCTATCACAGTTGCCTTGGATTGGTCCAGTTCCTGGGGACATTGCAGAAGTCGAGGCTTATTGTAGAATATTTAGAGCAGCTGAACGGCTTCATGCTGCATTGATGGATACATTATGCAATCCATTGACTGGGGAGTGTAAAATTTCTTATGATTTTCCGTCAGAGGAAAAGCCATTATTGGAAGATAAAATAGTACCCGTGCTTGGCTGCATCCTCTCGCTTTTGAATAAAGGAAGAGAAGATGTTCTTTCTGGAAGATCTTCCATCATGAATTCCTTTCGGGTTGCAGAAGTAAGTGCGATGGAGGGTAAACTTCCACCACTAGCCATTTTCAGGAGCGAGATGAAAAGGTGTTGTGAGAGTTTGCATGTTGCTCTTGAAAACTTTTTGACACCTGACGATGATCGGAGCCTGGATGTATGGAGGAAACTGCAGAGGCTGAAGAATGTATGCTATGATTCTGGGTTCCCCCGTCGTGATGATTATCCTTGTCATATGCTGTTTGCAAATTGGAATGCTGTTTCTTTCTCCAATTCTAGAGAAGACATAATCTCCAGAAATTCCGAGTTTGCATTTTGGAGGGGCGGGCAGGTAACAGAGGAAGGTTTAAATTGGTTGCTGGAGAGAGGATTCAAGACCATTGTAGATCTTAGAGCAGAAATTATTAAGGATAACTTCTACAAAGCAGCAGTAGATGATGCTATTGCGGCTGGGAAAGTTGAACTCATTAAAATTGCTGTTGAAGATAGGACAGCTCCTTCAATGGAGCAGGTTGAAAAGTTTGCATCTTTGGTTTCAGATAGCAGCAAAAAGCCCATCTATCTCCACAGCAAGGAAGGAGTATGGAGAACTTCCGCTATGGTCTCTAGATGGAGGCAGTATACGACTCGCAGTGCATCTCTGATCACCACTCCGAGAGACAAGGGACTACAAGATACAAATGAAAAGGGAGGAAAGCAGGGACCTTCCTTCGTTGGAGGGGGGTCCCACACCAGACAGGAAAATGGATCTCTGTCGGAGACTTTGAATAAACGTCACGGTTCAAATGGATTATCTAATGGAGCTGTCTCTCCAAAGGATGAAAATGGTCAGAGCATTAATGAGGCATACAATGTCCATGCCTCTGTTCAAGATTCTATTCCATTAGAAACGGTAGAAAACAAGGTAGGATCTGTTGCAAACATATCCATGGAAGCTGACCCTCTGAAGGCTCAGGTTCCTCCTTGCAATTTCTTTTCCAAAGCAGAGATGTCCAAATTTTTCAAAAGTAAAAAATTCAAACCTCCAGCATACTCTAATTATCAGTTGAAAGGGTTTGAAAAGTTGCATGTTTCTAGAACGGCAAGTGTTGGGACATTCCAGAAAGTTGATGGTACTGATCCTGAGTCAAGGTTCGTGGAGGCAAAAAGATCCAATGGATTGGTCAATGGTAAAATGGCATCTTCAAAGCCTCAGAGCTCACCTGCTGACAGTGACAAGCATCTGAATGGCAGCAGGGATGCTTCTGTTGGTTCAGGCATGGGTGTATTTAGTGGAGGGGAGAAGCGTTTCATGACTGGAAACAATGTCTCTACCACCGTGGTTGAGAATTTAACTGAGCATCTTGCATGTGCATCAATCAAGGATGGTGGTGAAAACAATGGTGTTGCTTACTTATCCTCTAGTGATGATGACTTGTGCACAATTGAAGGAAACATGTGTGCTTCTGCAACTGGTGTTGTAAGGGTGCAGTCAAGAAGGAAAGCAGAGATGTTTCTTGTGCGGACAGATGGATTCTCCTGCACCAGAGAGCAGGTTACAGAATCTTCCCTGGCCTTCACTCATCCTAGCACCCAGCAACAGATGCTTATGTGGAAATCCATGCCAAAGACAGTACTACTGTTGAAGAAGCTGGGGCAAGAACTCTTGGAAGAAGCAAAAGAGGTACTGTTAAAAAATATCCTTAATTTATGCCAAATCCCCTGAAAATTGCCTTCTTGTTACTCTAGTGATTTGTGTGTGTGCGCGCGCATGCTGAAAATTGCCTTCTTGTCACTCTAGTGATTTATGAAACCATGGTGGTGTGTAGATATTGTTCCAAGTTTTATTTTGTGTTTAATCTCTCTCTGTGTATGCGCGCGAAAAAATATCCTTAATTTATGCCAAATTCCCTGAAAATTGCCTTCTTGTTACTCTAGTGATTTATGAAACCATGATTGTATAGATATTGTTCCAAGTTTTATTTTGTGTTGAATCTGATGGTTTAACCTTTGACTCTGGAATAGCTGGTAGAAAGTCATTGTTTAATCTTGCATGCATATAAAATTTCTTGGGATCAAAGGATTTGAATAGTAATAAAAATAAATCAAGATTTTACTTGAATTTTCATCCAGTAAATTTCACATTGGTTTTTCTTAATTCTCATTCTAAATTTGGAAAATTTCCACTGTGGAATGGAGAGAATCAACATAAGCAGTTGCAGTCTCATCCATCCAAATTCAAGTGTCTCCTGGTCAGTAGTGGTGACTGGTGAGCATTCGTGTAATTCGAGTAAAGAATTTCCATTTTGAGTAATCACCAGAATTTTTTTTCCTTTTACCTGAATGTTTTTACCCCATCAAACAATTCACGTAATTCAGGTCTCCCAAATTATCCAAATGTTTTATTCACCACCCAATTAATTTTTTTACCCAAGATTCCTCAAAATTTTTCAATTAACTACATGAAATTAGGTCCAATAAAAGTTTTGATTACGAAAATAATGTTCAAGGAAAATTACAGCCCATTAATTTTAAAATTTTAAAAATAAATAACCATATAAATAAACAAAACATATAATTCGGGTGACCTGAATTTTTCTGTTTTATCTGAATAACCCCAAATAAATTTCAGGTCTGAATCACCGATTCTCCAAAATTTTTAAAAATTTATTATCAGAATTGGTTTGGATAATTTTTTTTTTTGTGAGTGCTTGCACCTGCTCCTGGGTATTCTAGAGTCAAATTTCTTTGAAATAAAGCCTTAGAGATTACATTCGCCAAAATTATGAGAACATAAGAACACAAATGAAGCCCTGTTGCTTGGATTAATCTGTTCTCTCCATCACCTTTGATTGCTTTGTGTTACGTCTTCTTTAAGACAAGCATTGTCCATTGAGTTCATAACTCAATGCTTGGGAAATGTTGAAGGAAATCAGTATCCATCCTGTCCTATCGCTGCCTGGTTGAACATGAATGCAGAGGGACACCCATAGGGGAAACAGTTTACGGGTCCTACAGGGCCAAATGGGTGCTGAGAAATGAGAATGGAAAATTGATGCAGGGATTAACTCTAGAAAATATTTTCATAACTTTTGTGGTTACAAGTACCACTGAAATCATTTTATTCATGTGTAGTAATTCTAACTGGCTTTCCTGTCCAATGTGCAGGTTGCCTCCTTCTTGTACCATCAAGAGAAAATGAATGTTCTTGTTGAACCTGACGTTCATGACATATTTGCTAGAATTCCAGGGTTTGGATTTGTTCAGACCTTTTATAGTCAAGATACTAGGTACTGAAAGTTGGGAATTGAGATCAAAACAAACAATGACATTGATGTATATTTAAATGTTCTAAATGCCTCTTTGGTTGTATATGCATTTCTTGATGCAGTGATCTTCATGAGATGGTTGATTTCGTGGCTTGCTTGGGAGGAGATGGGGTTATATTACACGCATCAAATTTATTTCGAGGGGCGTTTCCACCTGTTGTGTCCTTTAATCTTGGATCTCTTGGATTTCTGACTTCCCATTATGTAAGTTTGATGTGACTCGTGTATTGTTAATGGTGTTTTGATGCTCTCATAAGCAACCATTTACTTGACTGCTGTCTTTTTGTTCTTTCTTTTTAATATAGTTTGAAGACTACAGGCAGGACTTGAGACAAGTTATTCATGGGAATAAGACCTTGGACGGTGTTTATATAACTCTTAGAATGCGCCTCCGGTGTGAAATCTTTCGCAATGGTAAAGCAGTGCCCGGGAAAGTTTTTGATGTCTTAAATGAGGTGGTTGTTGATCGGGGTTCTAACCCATATCTTTCTAAGATTGAATGCTATGAGCATGACCGACTTATAACCAAGGTGAATTGGGCAATATCATGCCTTAATGACACAAACTCACTTTCTTGTGTTCTGCCCTCAATTATTGCTCAAGGGGCAAAACCTACCTATCTTGGCCCCTAGAACATATTAAGTTGTATTGTTTTTCTCAACAGCAATGAACATTTCACATTCTGAACGTTTAAACATATACATGGCATACAAAAAAAATTTAATATCTTGAATGATATATCTGCACTTATTTTAATGAATACCTTTTCTTCTAGGTGCAAGGTGATGGAGTCATAGTGGCCACACCTACAGGAAGTACTGCTTATTCCACATCTGCTGGAGGTTCCATGGTAAATTGTCCTTTTGAGTGTCGCTTGCATTTCGTATTGTTTAGCATCCAGATAGTTATCTACTCTTAGATGAGAATTCTTACATTATTTTAGGTTTTCAAGCCTCGATGTGATTTTTGGGGGTTGTATGAATGTGTCAGGGTATTCTTAAGAATTGCTAGAGAATATATTTGAGAAATCTGACTGAAGCATGCTGTATGATAGTTGGATTTTGCGATATTTATCCATCTTCTTCTTCCACCCATTTTTTTAATCCATAACACGATTTTATGGAAAATCTCAATCCTCCATCAATCAATCCATTTTTCCCTTGCAAAAAAAATTAGCAAACAAGATTGAGGACTTATTCCTCTCCCTTCCCTCAGAACCTTTGATACAAACGTGGTCTAAATATATTCCCTGTGGTTATTGCTATTTCTGGTCACTTTCAATTGGCATCATCATCTGTGTAATGATGTGTATACTGGATCAGGTGCATCCAAATGTTCCTTGCATGCTGTTTACCCCTATCTGCCCGCATTCTCTCTCATTTAGGCCAGTCATACTTCCAGATTCTGCGAGACTTGAATTAAAGGTAAATTAAAGGCTCATATTTTGCAATTATATGTCTTTCTGTTATATTCTTCAGCTAGAGGATTCATAATTGCTGACCAAACAGATTCCAGAGGATGCTCGAAGTAATGCATGGGTTTCTTTTGATGGGAAGAGGAGGCAGCAGCTCTCAAGAGGGGATTCAGTCCGGATATCTATGAGCCAGCACCCGCTTCCAACAGTCAACAAATCTGATCAAACAGGCGATTGGTTTCACAGCTTGGTCCGCTGCCTAAACTGGAACGAGAGGCTAGATCAGAAGGCCCTTTGAAGCTCAAAATGAAGAGTGAAGAGAAACCTGCTTCATTTTCTACGCAGGATCGAGGCTTGTGTAAATTTCTGTACAGACTGTAAATTAGAATTAACAAAGAAAATCTAACATAAAGTGGGCAATTACTATTCATGAGTCATAATCATCATTGACTCCCACATGAGGATAGGGTTTGCCATGTTTTTCCTTCTATTTTTTAACATGTTATTGACAACTGTAAGCATATACCATCAACGATTATTGGTAGTAGAAATATAATCATTCAATCTTTGCTGGACTTACATTCTCTATGCTTGGTTGCTCATACTCTGTTAATAAATTTTATTACATATGATATTTTTGTTTATTACTGCGTTGGAATGTCTAGGAGAGAGAAGCACAATGTATTAACAAATTAAAAGCACACGCCGCTAAGGCGGAGTGGATATTATACAGGCTTAGTATCGAAAGCTTGTGTAATAACTAGCTACTCCTTGAATCTGGATGTCGCATCCTCTCCATTTTGTGTGATGAAAGAAAACTAGAAATCTTTAAAGCATCATCAATGATCTCGATCATCGCATCAAACTCAGGTTTAGTTACGTCTATGCCCCCTTATGATTAAGAAATTGGCCGTTTTAACCCATTTACTTAAATTTTGGGCATGTCAACCTTCACATTTTTCAATTTGTGGTCACGTGCGGTCCCTTCATAGAACTCAATGCTCATCAAATCCAGCCATGTGTGCACGTACAAAAGGATAACATGATCAAAATCTCAAAACTTGAGGGACCACTGATGTAATTTACCCACCAAACAAAGCATACAACATTGCCCTTCTTCCGTTGAGATGCATGTCATGCTAGTCTGTCAGAAGAAGCGTCACAGGAGAATTTACAGATGAGATAATTATAAGCAGCCTGCGTTCAAGGAGACAAGGGCAAGGAAAAGCCCATCTTGTAGCAAGTATTCCATTTTATTTATGAAGTGTCTAAAAACCCACTTACGTTCTTGTTTACAACACAGGACACCTTTTTTTAATCAATAACCATTTAAACAAGCCAACACTTTGTTTCTGCAGTCTCAAATCATCCATGTATGTTTTGTTTTATATACAGAGAGAGAGCTGCTGGACTCTCCACCACCCCACTTCCCTCAACCATCTTGCTTAGTTCCCTATCAACCATTTTGTCATGAAATAACGTGAAAGTATTTCGCAGATACACGTCTGGTGAAAAGGTTATTTCTTAGGAAACTAGCTCTCATATATTACCGAGAAGTACAGTTTATATGATACTATTTGTCGTACAAAAAAAGCAAACATCTGTAAGTGCAGTGTGTAAAAGCCTCATCATTACATTACAAGGAAAAGACAGCAACAATCTAAAGCAAACACATGGATAGACCCGGCTTTCTTTTCTCTTCATATGTATAGTTAAGAGAAAGAAGCACTCGGCCGTGAGGGAAACAGGTACTCGGCCGTGAGGGAAACTGGTCACTAGAACATAAACGAGAAAGGGAAAATTAAGATAAAGAAAAGGTTTCATCTTCTTAATATGAAGCTGCACCTTTTTACAAGGCCCTTACAGCTTGGAACCTTGGCTCTTTAGGAAGGAACTTCTGCTTAGCATAAATAGACATGTAATCACCAAACAAGAACTTGGGGTAAGTTTGATTGATCTCTTCGTCATCTTTTTCCACCAATCCCGGTGCAGGGGCAATGGTGGCCTTTAGTGATGGATTATAGAACGAAGCAATCGACCTTCTGTTCCCGTCTGGGGTGGCCAAAACACGGTGCCAGGTACTCTTGTATCGACCATTGCTAAGGACCTCAATCTGATCACCAGTATTGATGACAATAGTGTTCTTCATTGGCTGGACATCAATCCATTGCCCATCTTTGAGGATTTGAAGGCCGCCTACCACATCATCTTGGAAGAGTAAGATGACACCCCCAGCATCGGTGTGGGCTCGGAGACCATCGATTTGCTCAGGATGAGGACATGGTGGGTAGTGGCTAACCTTGGTACCAAAGAAGGCACTGTTTCCTTCTCCATCATTGAATGCTTTCTTGATGTATCCTTTTGGCAAGCTCAAGTTCTCATCCATCACTTCCATGACCTTCTCAGCCAATTTCTTCAGCTCAGCACGATATTCAGCCATGGTTTCCCTGTCATTAAAGCCAGAAAGTTAGATATACACTGCATCTTTTTCCTTGAACGGTGAGCCCATGCCCATTTCTTTATTAAGTTATAATACTCAGAAATTAGAAGTGCTCGTACTTACTTGAATCCAGAGGTTTTTGATGGCCACTCGTTATCGTCAAGGAGAGTGATGACATCTTCCCAGTCCACATTCTCCAATTTCTTACCGCTATTCTTATCAGCTAAAGCATTCAAAGTATTTGCTATCGTTGAGTTGAAAATTTCCTCTCTTTCCATTTTAAAATATTCAGAGCAAACCTTCTTCACTTTCTCTAGGAGCTCCTCTGGAATTCCATGGTTCACCAGCTGTAACAAGTCATGTACAACGCACGTTGATTTACAGAAATTCTTGTATGCACAGTAAAATGCTAACTAAAAAGCTCATTATAGATCGGATCCATATTTGCAGCTAGATGCTTTCATTTAAATATACGCTAACACGCGTTATGTATACGTATAGCGTGCCACTATAAGCTCTTGGCACGTTATGCCTCACCAAGAAATTCTTTTCAAGGGTTTGAAATGTTGAAGGGAATTCAATATAATCCACCATTCTTTTATAAGACATGATTTTGTGTGCTATGATCATCCAGCATAGAAATATTGCTAGAAACTAAAACGAGTACCTGGAAGAATCCCCACTCCTCGCATCCATTGGCAATCTGAGCCATTGTCTTGGCTCTCTCTTCGCCGGTGCCATTTACCTTAGAGAAATCAATCACTGGAATTGCCATGGAAGCAATGGAGAACACAAGGTCAGAGAAAGAGAGGGAGACAGGGGGAGAGAGAAGAGTTTTTAGAGTGTAATGTTTTGCTTAGTTAGCTAATTAGTCTTGCTTTTGCTTTGGTTGCAAAAGAGAAGGGTGCAGGGGGGGTTATTTATTGTAACATTTCCCGCCATCTAGATTGTCAACTCTCTTAATCACTTTAATTAGTCCTTTTCTGGTTTCTTTTTACTTTTTTTATTAATTAAGCGGCCGTTGGGGTGAGGTGTTGGACGGTGACAATTTTGCTTAACAAAAGGTCAACGCTTTATTAGCTACGTAAGGCTACTGGTAATCCAAAACAGAAGCATTCTCTTGATCCGTCTTAGTTTCTTTCAGGTGATGTGCATACCCTCTTTTGCTATATTCAACTGTTACTGCCTTCAATACCAAATGTCTTTAATTTAGTTGCGAAGGGTGGCAGAAGCCAAAGACAAAAACTGTACCAGACACTTACTCCCCCCATAGACGTCACAGTACCATGTAGACAAAAACTGTACCAGACACTTACTCCCCCCATAGACGTCACAGTACCATGTAGACATCCATGAAGATTGGGACCCTAGCCAATTTCTAACAGGAAAGCATGACTACTACTGTTTCACGGTCCAAATATCAAATGACCTCCCTGTCATTTACTATGTTTTAGTCAACACAAAGAATAGAGTTCAGATTATGATGATCATAATCTGTCTAAAATACGATTTGTTTTGGCTTGAAAATATAATTAATGAATGTTAAAACTAAATGGAAACAGGTCAAGGAAAGGGTAGTCTAGCCAGTATACAAACAAAAATATGACCATTAAGATTTTGCACGCCAAATGGAAGTCAAGAAATCAATGAGATGCCTCTCATTCTTTGCTTTGCCAGTGAATTTGAGTTAAGAGTTCATGGCAAATGGAACGATACCCGACATTCATGTGCAATATTCCCCTTTCTTAGCTTTTATATATATATATATATATATATATAGATTACCTAGCTACTTTAGTTTTGGTGTATTAATTTATATCGTGCTGTCACGTTCATTTTACTTATAATGGAAATCTCGGCCGACTGCGACTGTTCATTCATCATTTTGACTCCTCCCCGTTCTCTTACAGCCACCAAACTTTGACTTTTACACATGGACCTGCTCTGTTACAACAAGTGATCGTACAATTAAATTAACTGTACTGATCTGTAGGCACAGTTTGAGGACCAAGGAAGGCAATGGTGAAAACTTCAAAAAAAAAAAAATTATTCAAGAAATAAACATTACCCATCAAACATTAAACTGCTACATCGATTGTCAACTTCATAAATAGTTGTCCATATATATATATATATATATATATATATATATGATATTTTGATGATACATAATATTTGTTGGTTATGCATGTTAGCCAGAAAATAGTCTGTTCTCTTATATTTTCGTCCTCACCTTGTTTCATCGCAAAGGTTCCACCCATAATAATCCATCAAAATAGAAATTTGTAAGCTATCCAAATATATATTGTAGAGTTTGGATTCAGCATCTTCTCGTGTGTCTCCCAGACCAATTTTAATTTAAACCCTTTAATTTGCTCATTTTCGTGTGTTTAATTAATTAGTGGTAATTGTTTTTAGTAGGGAGTGAATTGCGTCTCAATCGGCTATCTATATACCTCTTGGTGTAATAGTTGTCCGAATGCTAGGATACATATAGGGATCAGAGAGGCAATATACATATGACCGCCCGATGACGAGCTGGTGCTGGAAAACCAAATCAACATCACTGCTGTATTTGTAGAGATAATGTTAGGAAGCTATGATCTATTTTCAGTGCTGTATTTGTAGAACTTAACGTGGGAAAGCTATCTGAATATTCATTGCTGTTCATCTGGAACTAATGTTGGCATGCTACCTTATTCATTGCTGTACTTAGCAGTTGTCGTAAGTCATAAAAATTGTCAAGATTTGTTTTGTATCCCATTGTCGGGTTCTGCATAATTGGCATGTTTCCAGATCCAAGCCATCATAGCAATGTTTCATGAGTTCTGATGCTTCTTGTGGCCACGTATTATATTCTAATTATTGATTGATAGAATCACCATGCCTCATTTGTGTCTTTCATATCTGTGGTGGATCGAGAAGACATATCACATATATCTGATAAATCTGTGCCACCCTCTCAACAAAACCCTACCAGTAGAAAACAGAAAACAGCTGGTGTGTTGGGATCTTAGTGTCATTAGTAGCTAAACGTAGGGCCAGGTTTCATTTTGCATGCATTTCCCAGCGTTTAGCAGTATTGGTTTTGGGCCAGGTTGCGTGCATGGTTACAAAATGGGGTGCGATTGTGCATCGCATGCCAGCACTCTCTCAACATCCCGAGTTCAGTTTGGACGGCCATGACCTGCAACTTGGTGGGAATATAGAAACAACAATATATTAAATGGTTATATTTTGTAATTTCTGACAATAATGTGTTAAAATTTGTTTTTGTTAAATCCATATGTAAATATTAAATAAACTGTTTGTGAGTATATGGTAAATACATTATAAATTTTATAATTAAGTGGAATTTTGAGTGTGTTAATGAAATTTTACCCCTTCTTTAACGACTTATTTTTTAAAAAATGGATAAAAATTTTACTTAATTAATTGTTAACATCACTACATCTATATAAGAAAATAAATTTTGATAAATTCGATTGTAAAAGGTTACAAAGCACATCTACTTCATAGATTAATTATCTCTAATGTACACACACACACACACGAGATAGGGTTAAGTAATGAAAA
The DNA here is from genome assembly GCF_000495115.2 of Populus euphratica. Classification (NCBI taxonomy): domain Eukaryota; kingdom Viridiplantae; phylum Streptophyta; class Magnoliopsida; order Malpighiales; family Salicaceae; genus Populus; species Populus euphratica. The sequence continues at coordinate 533,458 of NW_011499873.1, read as the reverse complement.
AAGAAAAAGGTAATTCCAATTAAATTCCGTAGGGGAGAGAGCATTAAAGCAAATAAAGGGGGTGCCGTCTTGTTTACATAAAATATTTCTGTGGTGTCTTCATCATTGTTCGCATGCATGGAGGATCAATCGAGAGTTGAATTTGCTGAACAGAACATGGGCTCTGTGTTCCAACGTCAACTCGACTTGCTGATCTATATATTAATTAATACTTTATATATATTCTGTACATAGTAAAAGACTGTTCCCCCCACTGACCAGGACTGCGTACAAAGCTGGCAATTTGCAAGCCTTACATCTAAATTTGTGAGAACTCGAGCCAATGAGTAATCGATTGCATATAGTTAGGCATACTTAACGCAGCCCTTTTCATAAAGTTCAGGCTCAAAATTAATATTATTATGCTGAAAAGACGTAAATGTAAACAAGGAATGGATAAGAGTTTTAGCACAAAGCAATATCAAATTAACGTAAGTCTCAATTAATTGAAGAAATTTTATCTGAAAAGGTGTGAAAGCGAATGCAATAGAATACCATTTACCTTGAGAATGGTAAAAATTCAAATATCAGTTTAAAAAATGGGTTGAATTAATGGTTAATAATTATTATATCTCTTCGGATAAAATATTATGATTACAATTATCTGATATTACCCTGATTATTATTTCTATCCAAGTTTGCATAAATGGCCGCTCAAATGCATTCCCCCGACACAATGCTCATGGAGAACATAATTAATGCCTTGAAAAAGGTGAAGTGCTTGTACGTACGGTGGTTAATGGCGATTCCCTTCCTTCCCTTTGAAGAACTCTTCCCCTCTTATTCATCCTCACATGGTGCTGAGTGATGGTGTCTCTAACAAGGCATCCATTAGGGTGACAAAGAAATGGTCTAGGGTGTCTGTACATAGATTTGGTTTGCGGTCTATGTCTTTCATCGTTTTTCTTTCTAAAAAAAAATTCAGTCTCATCATGAAAACTTATAAATTATCTTTTGGAATTAAGCTATGGTAAACATATAATAAGCTGGTATGCGAATTATGATAACATGCTATAAAGCCTGCAAATTCCTCTCCGTGGTCGGCATCGATCGGTCCACATAACTTTCAACCACTTTCATTGGGAAATCAAAGAACGTGTGAATGACCTTTGAATTTGATAAATTAATTCCTTCATAATATACAGTTAATTATGTGTATAAATCTTGTCAATTAAAATTATATTAGCATTCAATAAGATGATAATAAACAATTAATATATATATATATATGCCCCAGTAACATTTCTTGATTAAAATGGTTAAAATCAAGGCAACGACGGACTCTAGCAGTTGATTACTTGAAACTTTGTTAGGGATTTATGAAACGCAACCTTCTGTTAGTTAGAAAATAGTACACATGCACGCAACTGTATTAGGATTTCGCGCAACAGTTTGGTGATTGTTAAATTGAATGCTAGGTACGTAGTCTGATCACTCGATGCAGGGGCGGAACCAGAAAATAGAATTAAAAGGGGCGTTAACGACCATGTAAGCCTCCAGTGGCCATCATATGAGCAACCAAGGACTCGAATCTGAGACCACAAAGGGAGCAAACCCTTTAGTTCCAAGTCTTTACCCCCTTAGTCCCAAGTCTTTACCACTTGGCCACCACCTAGATGGTTTTTTAGATTAAATATATTAATATTATTAAGGGAGGGGTTGGAAAAAAAAATTCCTGCAGGGGCCGGGGCCAGCCCCTCCCTGGCTCCGCCCCTGACTCGATGGGATACTGGGAGAGGCAAATTATTGCTGGTAGATTTTTTTTAAAAATTCATAAAACAAAATGAATGTTTTGATGGGATATGTTTTTTAAAAAAATATAAAGATAATAATTTTTTTATACATTAAAAAATAATATATTTGATGGAGATGATCTTTTTAGTTTAACTCATCAAATCTGTAACTTAGATTATATAAATTCTACTAAGTTTAATATTATTTTTTTAATAATAAAAACAAACACTTCAAGTAAAAACCAACATTAAAATGTTTGTATGAAACTTCAGTAACTTTGTAAAAAAATTGAAATAAATTATAAAAATTAATTGAAAATAAATTAAATATTAAAAGATAAAATTAAATAAAAAATAAAAAACTAATATTAAATAATAGAATTAAAAAGAACAAAAATGAGGGGGGAGAGGGGGGCTCCTTCATTGTTCATATTAGATAGGTAACATATGTTATGCCATGAATCGAGTCAAATTTTTCATGACATTAGAAAATGATATTAAGGCGATGATAACTTTTTTATAAGAGTAAGAAAAATTTAAAACCTGAATTTTTGATTCAAATGGGTTCAATAATCTCAATTAATTTAATAATATGATTAAAAAAATAAAAAACAATTTAAAACTTTAAAAAAATCAATAATCAATCATAAAAAAATGAGTGTTTACCAATATTATGAAAGATAGTCTCCAAATATTTTAAAAATATCTCAAGGATTTTATTTGATAACAAAAAAAAAATCAAATAAGAATGTGTGATAACCTTATAAATATCAAAATAATATTGTTCCAATCTATAATATTTTTTGATGTCTTTTAGGTTTTTATTAATTAATAGTAAAGGAGGTGAGTAACACCACTAACTTATTTAAATTATAATTAGTTCACTATTCATGCTATTATCAATGTTGATACATTTATAAGAAAGTAATTTTCAATCAAAGAAATAATTATTATGTGAAAAATATTTTTTGAAGTAACATAGTTTTTTCAAAATGAGTTATTTTTCTATTACTTGGAATGTAGAAAAATATATTATTTTTTATTTATGGTTTTCAATGATGATAATAATATCGGAAAGATTACAATGTTTGTTGGAAAAGTAATAATGATAGTAATGATAAAGATAATTATGATGATAATATTGATAATTTGTATGGTTATACTAATAATAATAGTAATAGTAGTAATAATAATAGTAATTGATTATTAAAAATGATTATTATAATATAAGGGTGATAGTTATAAAATGAAAGTTACTTAACAAGATGGTAGTGGTGATTGTTATGGTTGTAGCGATGAAAAAAAAATTTATTGATTAAATTTTTAGTGCTTATTTTGTAGTGAAAAATGGACAAAATATTTTTTGTTTAATATTATTTTTTAAAAATTAATTTTTATAATAATAAAAATAAACACTCATAAAATCGAGCACAAAACAATATTAAAACGACTATATGAAACTTTGATAACCTCTTAAAAGAGAAATTAAAATAAATTATAAAGATCAATTAAAAATAAATCAAATATTGAAGGATAAAATTGAAAAAATAAAATACAAAACTAATATTGAAGGATGAAATAAAAAAATAAAAAAAAAAGGCTCCTTCATTGTTCATATTAGATAAGTGGCTCATGTTATACCATGAATCGAGTCAAATTAATTTTTCTTGAAATTAAAAAATGATGTGCAGGTGATCCTAATTTTTTTAAAAGAGTAAGAAAAATTTGGAACCTAGAAAAATTTGGAACTCGGGTTATTGATTCAAATGGCTTCAATAATCTCAATTAATTTAATAATATGATTAAAAAACAAAAGACAATGAAAAACCTTTAAAAAAGCCAATAATTAATTGAAAAAAAATAAATGTTTGTTAATATTATAAAAATTAACCTCTAAATATTTTGAAAATATATTAGGGATCTTATTTGATAACAAAATAAAAATTCAAACAAGAATGTGTGATAATCTTATAAACATCAAAACATTGTTCTAATCCACAATATTTTTTGTTTTATGCCACAATATTTTTCTAATATTTTTTAGATTTTTATTAATAAATAATAAAGAAGGTGAGTTACACCACTAACTTATTTATATTAGAATTAGTATGTTATTCATGCTATCATATCAAAGTATCAATGTTGATACATTTATAAGAAAGTAATTTGTGGTAAAAGAAATAATTATTATGTGAAAAATATTTTTTAAAGTAATATAGTTTTTTTTAAAGTGAGTTATTTTTAAAATAAATTATTTTTCATTTATGATTTTGAATGATGATAATAATATAGAAAGATTACAATGTTTATAGTAAAAATAGTAATAATAGTAACAATAAAGATAATTATGATGATAATATTAATGATCGGTATGATTGTACTATTAATAATAATGATGGTGATTGATTATTAAAAATAATTATTGTAATATAATGATGATAATTATAAAATAAAAATTTCTTAACAAGATCATGATGGTGATTCCTATAATGATAGTGATGAAAATATTTTTTTATTGATTAAATTTTTAGTATTTATTTTGTGGTAAAAAATATATTCTTCTACAACATATTTTTCATAAAATATACAAACTCTTCATCTTCATTTTTGAAAACCGGGAGAAAAATAGTTCTGTTATTACAAAAGATAAGAATAAGAAGAACTTGCAAGATTAGGGCTAAAACCCTCCCTTCAACGAATCAAGAAAGAAAAATTTTCCCCTCTGTTTACGGACTGCTAGTCAAACCAAGCCTAATTTCTACAAACAGTCGCGACTTTCTGGCTCTACATATCTTCGAGAATGCAAGATTTATTGATTTACCTTTAGAAGGTATAGATCCAAATCCCTTATTCTAAAAAAAGTAAAATGATGTTGATTGAAAACCGATCATAAAATACCGAATCTCTTTAAGAAAAAATCATTTACCGATTGTTTGTTGTTCTCCTGCACTTTTCAACCGAACCTAACAAAACCAAATGTTAGATGAGCCAGATTGATTTAGTTCAGTGGTCTATTCAAGTCGACAAGCATTCCTATCTCGGAATTATATGCAGTATGCACATGCACATACGTATACATATACATATACAAGCTAGATCGTGAAAAAGAAGCTCCCGAGATAAGACAAAACCATACCGAGTGATCATCTCTCAGCACATCCTTTCTTGATTCTTATCTTCGTTCGGCAAGCTAAGCATTTTTCCTGGATGTATATATTATAGTAGTTTAGAAATCAAGTGTATATATAATATACATTGTTTTCCACTCACACTTTCTTTTTTTTTTGTCAACAGCTTGCATCACTTAATATTTTATTATCCCTTTATATCACTGAATGCTGTATTACACTTTATTTTAGATTTGAAAACTCCGCTCAAGTTCAGCATGAAATGTCAGGTTTGATCATTAATTTGAATCCATCTTCCTTTTATATATTTTCTATTATTTCATGTCACGTCGATAATCTTATCAGCATGATTGCGCCTTAACCCTTTTCAGAGAGGCAGAATTGGTGATTATTTCATTCGTTTCCAGGTTTCGTATACAAGAAGAGTTTAAAGTCTTGGAGTATTTGGTTGGATGTTCAGGCATTTTCCTTTGTTTCCTTTCTGGGGTTTCAGATAATGGCATATTTGAATTTGCACGATGGTCTTGGGTTTTACTCTTATAATCTGGCCCAAGACTATATTTCTCCCAGTGCAGATTAATAAAACCGAGCACCTGCCAGGGCCGGCCTGCAGGACATCCATTTTTAGCCGAGCAAAATCTATAGATGCTTGTTCACTGGTGGATCCAAACCGCGTCCAACCACTATCTGCCCGTCCTGTTTCTTGAAATTTGTTGCCAGGATTTAGCAAAACTATGATTAAAAGTAGGCTCACCAGAAGCAAGACACACTCCTTACACGATGCAAGATGCTTCTGGCGTCTCCTTTGACAAATGGGCTTAATTGCAATTTGGGCTGGATTTGTTTTGGGGTGTTCTTCGAACTTTTGGGATGCTCGGGCTTTGGCCTTCGGCTGTTTCTCGTGTCTGCATAATTTGAGTTGGGGGGGATACACGGATCAGCTCTCAGATAATATAAATTTTAAAAGTTGGTTTATATTGGATTGATTAACATCTTTAACTAGCCAGGTACTTTCCAATAACATCATAGTAATAATAATAATAACGGGTAAAAAAAGGCTGGAAGCTTGCTCGGCTTTAATTTTGTAAATATAAATATAAATTATCAATACATTTAAAACTGCGACATCGGTTTAACTATTTATAATAAACTAAGTTAATTATTATGTTAATCGTATGGCAACAAATTTTATGTTATTACTCAATAGTTAATGTGTGGTGTAACTTTAATGTTATAGGTTTGAATCCTAACCAAAGTAGATAAATTTTTTAGATAAAAAACAAGATATAGAGTCGGTTTAACTGTTTATATAAATAATGAATCGGGTTAATATATTATTTTAGTTGTTTAGTAATAAATTCTGTGTTTTAACTCAGGTGTTAAAATGTGTTGAATTTTATAATAATATTGAAAATTTTCTGATATTTTAATATTATTTTTCTCATTCAATTTCTTTTTTTAATCAAAGCAACAACAAGAGGTGTGAAGAAACTAGTAGTCTCTATACCAACATGAAATAAATAACTATATATCTCATTTATAAATTTCTTCCGTTTGCAAGGCAGCCAAGTGAGTTATAAGTTCATATGCAACTATATATGGTATAATTTCTAAATTTTTCAATTGCAAATTGAATATCGGACAGTTAAACCCCCCTCAAATCTAATTAAAATGGGATTTTTTTTCTTTCCCATTGTTCTAAATTCTCTCTATGTATTATTATACATATCAACAATCAACATATTTAACAGAAAATAAAATTTTGGTAAAGTTCATCCCTCTTCTTCAATTAATATATTGATACAATAAATCTTGATTAATAACAATCACCCGTCAATTAACATAATTAAAAATTAAGGATTGACCAACACATGGAAAAAACTGTTGAAAAAATCATCTAGCCCACATGTTGCTATTTCATTGATCAATCCTTACATCTTAAGTTAAGAATGCTAATTAACAGAAGGTTATTTTTAAATAAAAAATTGTTATATAATAACACATTATATTTAAGAGACTAAATGAAACATTTTCTAATAATACAGGAACGACAATAATGCATTAAAAAATGCGGCCATGTTCAAACCCGGGCTGTCTTCTGCTACAGGAATTTGGACTGTCCAAGTCCAAAGCTGAGTTTGTCAATGAATGTTGTTTTCAGTGAGGACTTGTAGCAGTAAAGACAAGATACGAGAACCGAAAAGAAGGAAAGAGAATTAAATAAGTCGTCCTATGCTTCTGCTTTCACCAATGCATATAATAGGATAGGTTCCCGTGTGGAGTAATAGTGGAGCTTGCTTGCATACGCTACTTTACCAGCACTACGAGGTTATGATTTCATATATCTTGCACTGGCTGCCGACTAATTTGATATTATTAATTAATCGTGGTTCGTATGATGACTTCTGGTTATGACTATTTCAAAACAACCAAAGAACATGGAGGCATGTATTCAAACCACTGCTGCATATATCCTAATCCTTCATATAGCAAATCACAGTTTATGTTAATTAACAGTAGAATTTCTGGTCTAGCTCTTATCCTTGGTGAACAATCTGGTTATCTTTTGCTAGCTAGTTTTGGTTACGGGTTCAGGAGTAGAGTATGTAAGCATGGATCAAACAGCTTTCGGAATTGATTCTGCAGAGAAGCGTCTCAATGAGCTCGGATACAAGCAAGAACTCAGAAGAGAAATGGTTGCGCATATTAATAATCTTCCCCTTTTTTTCTCTGTTTTTCTGACGACTTTGATGTATGGATTCATATGTTTTTCATGGTTCGTTTGTTGCAGACATTTTTCAAGACTCTTGCGATTACATTTTCGAGCATGGCAGTTTTTATCGGGACACCTCTCTATGGGCCAAGCCTACGTTATGCAGGACCTGCAAGCTTGATATGGGGATGGGTTGTTGTCACTTTCTTCACTTGGTTTGTTGGGATTGCCATGGCTGAGATTTGCTCTTCTTTCCCCGTATACATCTTGATTTATTCTATCAATATGTGTGTGTGTGTGTGTGTGTTCCTTTCTCACAGAGTGCCTTTGCCTCTATTTGCACCAAGGAATTAGACCTCCATATTGTCCATCATTGCCTCTACATAAAATTCGTCAATAATTTGTTCATTTTTTCTCTCACGGACTTTTCTTAAAACACTAAACAGACCACGGGTTCGCTTTACTTCTGGGCTGCTCATTTGGCTGGACCCGAGTGGGGGCCATTTGCATCCTGGTGCTGCGCTTGGCTCGTGACCATTGGAGCCGTTTCTGGAATTGGTGGTCAGGCATGTATATAAACATACACAGTGCTTATTTTTGGTTATGAAGTCAATATAGATTATAGTGTCTTGTCAATAAAGTTGGTATCGGCTAGTTGAATTATTCACTCTTTTGTAAGGATAATGATGTTGAAGAAGCATGATATGCAATGAACTTGCAAACGGATGCATTCTTAGAATTGTTCATGTTTTCGTTACAGAATATTTAATACCTAGCATCGCAGGCATATTCAGGAGCCCAATCACTACAGATGATTATATTTCTCGCCACAGGAAACAACAAGGGCGGAGGCTATTTCGCTTCAAGAGGTGTTTTCTTGTGCATGTATATGGGTTTCACTATCATATGGGCAGTACTCAACAGCTTTGCTTTACAAGTCATTGCATTCCTTGACATTATCTCCATGTGGTGGCAGGTTAATCTGTTGCCTCTCTAGTTATTCCCTCTTGTCCCTTCCAAAGGATTCCATACTTAAGCACTCTAGGGTCTTCAATTCATGCAATTTGTCCCCTCCTTCTAGGAAATTAAAGCAATCTTATTAAGTTCAGTAGGACTGCTTGCTCATGAAAACATGCAGGTGATTGGGGGTGTAGCAGTGATTGTAATTCTTCCTTTGGTGGCACAACAAACACAATCTGCTTCTTTTGTGTTTACTCATTTCGAAACATCACCCGAGGCAACTGGAATAAGCAGTAAACCTTATGCGGTCATTCTATCTGTGCTGCTAAGCAACTACTGCCTATATGGCTACGATACCGCGGCTCATTTAACCGAAGAAACAAAAAGTGCTGATAGAACTGGCCCTGCTGCGATTCTTTCCAGTATTGGCATTATCTCTGTTTTTGGATGGGCATATTACTTGGCTCTTACTTTCAGTATCCAGGTATGCTCTCTATTGGGTTATTTTCCTACTGGAAGTTCTATTGGTTTTATGTTCACATGAGGCTTTTGATTTTACTGTAGGATTTTAACTATTTGTACGATGTGAACAACGAGACTGCTGGTGCGCTAGTTCCAGCACAGATAATCTATGATGCATTTCAAGGAAGGTACCATAATTCAACTGGAGCAGTAGTTTTTCTATGTATCATCTGGGGATCCTTCTTCTTCTGTGGGCTTTCAGTAACTACTAGTGCTGCCAGAGTGGTAAGAGAGATTGAATATCGCTCTTCTTCTCTAAACTGGGATTTGAAAATGAACATTACATCTAGTCACATTTGCAGTTATTGACATTTCTATATTTCACTGTAACTTCTTCGGTTCCTAAATTTTTTTTGGTTTGACAAGTATTTCTTCACAATTCCTTTTAGGTCTATGCTCTATCAAGAGACAAGGGGATCCCATTTTCACCTATCTGGAGAAGAATTCACCCGAAGTACAAGGTTCCAACAAATGCTGTGTGGCTGTGTGCTACCATTAGCATTATTATTGGACTACCCATCCTGAAGCTTGATGTAGTTTTCACAGCCATTATATCGATAAGCACAATTGGCTGGGTTGGAGGCTATGCTGTACCAATATTTGCAAGGCTTGTCATGGCTGAGAAAAACTTCAAACCAGGACCTTTTTATTTGGGTAGAGCAAGAAGGCCGATTTACTTGGTGGCGTTCTTATGGATATGTTACACTTGTTCAGCCTTCCTCTTGCCAACTCTCTACCCAATCCAGTGGAAAACTTTCAACTATGCACCGATAGCCATTGGCATATTTTTGACGCTGATAATGCTTTGGTGGGCGTTTGATGCTAGAAAATGGTTCAAGGGACCCGTAAGGAATATCGATTTACGAAATGGTCATAGTTGAGGCGTGATGCTAAAGTCTACGAGACTTGTCCATCCATGTTGTATCTTCCGATTGTGTTGGAGGAACAGCTCATTTTCAATTTCTTCCAATGATAACTTGTATTGATTCGTCTAGTGTCGATAAGTTTTACAATTTCAATAAATATTTGTGTAAAGATACGACAACCTTGATCAGCAGTAATGGAACTCAATCAAAACTATAGGATATGAGCCTCTTCCCTCAGTATGAAACCCTGACAGTCATTGCTCAGGGGTGAAGACTGCGATCTCTGGTGTGGTTTGGTTTTCTATGTATACAGTTTGCCCACAATCTTTTGTTTTTTAAGAATTACACTTGACCAATAGTCCAAGTAAAGGAAATGGTGTAAAAGCAGTGAAAACTTGTTTTTTAATCAACACACAAGTGCCTAGATACAATCTCGCATGTGATTTGGCCAATTAGTTGCAATGCTACCACATCTGTGCAGTGCACCAAAACGCATACATGTTTCCTTTTGAGCACTTAATGCATCAGTGACTTGGATATTGACACAAAACTCAAGACAGTAGAAAATTTTAGAGTTAGAAAGGGGAAGAGAGTGTTAATATTTGATCTAAGCTACCCCTGCTATTCTGATGCAAAGGAATTCCTTGAGAATATTCTCTAGTGAAACCTGGTTTCTTTCCCAGGAAGAGTAGCACCACTGAAGACATATTCTTGAACCCAAATATTATTTTCATTCCAGCGGTGAAAGAAAAGCTCTTACCATGACCATGACATCAAACATAACACTAATCCATTAAAGAAAGAATGTTACATCCTTGATCCAGCTACAGTGGAAACGAACCAATGATTTGTTTTTATGGACATATTGACTGAAACAGTGTTGACAGAATCAAAACAATTTCCCCTGAACAAGAGTTGACGTTTAACACAGAGGAGGAGGATATATATCTTCCACTTTTTGATTAATCTGGCATTTATGTCACAAAGAGTTCTTGAGATTCTGTAGGAGATGACCAATACTGCGGAAGTGTTTCAACAGTTAATCTCCGAGTTGCACTCAGCACTGAGATGAAAAACCGACTACCATCAATTTTGTATTCTTCGAGAGGATTCCTGTGCCCGAAACTTTTTACATTCACATGCCAGGGTTCTCAATCAGTTTAAGTCAATCAGAAAGACAATGAGAAATACATTGACAAAATCATACAAACCGCTGAGCTGAGCCTATTCATGTTTACAAGATGATCCCGCCAGAAATAGTCTAGAGTCTTCAGAAGAACTGTTCTCTGCATTCAATAGTGAAAAAATAAGGGAACTAAACACGGAATTCTATGAAGCCTGACAAAAAAAAAAAAGCACCCACATGAATCCTATATTCTACAAGTTGTTAGTGTGAGCGCCTACTGAATGTCTTGTTTTACAATTTAACAGGGCAACACACCTAGACGGATGATTTTACATGTGTTAGTTGTATGATTTTGTATTTGTTCTATAATAAAAGTAATTATTTTTCCTGATCACTCTTACAAGTAGGATGAACAACATGTCTACAATCCTACCCTTCACAGTTTAAGTTCATGTAATCCATCGAGTATAAATACTCAAAATCACTAATCTAGCCTACCTTCAGAAAAATTCTTAATGGTCATTAAACAGACATGTAAGGGCCCAAAATCATTCGAAGTTTTTTTTTTTTTTTCAATCATTATATATCTAGGTTATATATTTTCCAACTTGCAACTCAGCTAGGTGAGTTAAGTCCACAACTATAAATGGTATAATTTCTCAATTTTTTAATTGTAAATCTAACTTCAGACAGTTAGACCTTCCTCAAATCTAATTAAAACGAGTTTTTCTCTCTTTATTTCCCCGTTATCATAAATTATCTCTAGAAATTATATATAACTTCAACCAACATGTCTCTAGATATTATATATAACTTCAACCAACATGTTTGATAAATAAATAAAAAATAAGATTTTGATACAGTTCATCCTCCTACTAATTAATGTTTCATTGAGTCTTTTTATCATATCGCATTGTGTACCTATACAATAAATTTTTATTAAATATATAACAATCATCGCGACATGTGAAGAGAATTGTTGAAAATTTTACCCAGCACACGTCGTTAATTCAATGGTCAATCCTTAATTTTTTTTTTTTTAATGGCGTTAATTAAAGGAGAGTTGTTATTTAAAAAAGCAATTGCTATCCAAGGATACAATGAGACATTATATTAGTAGAGAGACTCAATGAAACATTTTCAAATAACAGAGGGACGATTATATCGAAATCCCGACAAAAAACAGTAATAAATTACGAGAGAAACTCAGTCTGTCAAAGAAAAGGCAAACGTATTAAATAATGGCGGCCATATTTTAAAAAAATAACAAAAAATCAATATTATTCTGCAGAAATGCTGACTGACTAAAAGTCTAAAACTGAGTTTTCCAGTGTATCTTGTTTTCAAAGTTAAGGGTGGACTTATAGCAGTACAGACAAGAGAGAAGTGGCGCCGAGAAGAAGGTAAGAGAGTTAAACAAGTCGTTCTTAAGAGTATCTTTGCTTTTGCCTTCACCAATATAATAGGATAGGTTCCCACATGGAATGACATTTGCGCTCCGTCATTGTTTCATCTTGCTGCTTACTAATATGATATTGTTATTCGTGGTCTTAGGATGCCTTCTGGTTACGACTATTTCAAAACAAACAAAGAACATGGAGACATGTATTCAAACTACAGCTACATATAACCTAATCCTTCATATAGCAAATTACAGTTTATGTCAAATAATATTAGAGTTTCAGCTCTAGCTAGCTCTTATCCCTGGCGAACAACCTGGTTATCGTTGCTAGCTAGTTTTCGTTATGGGTTCAGGAGTAGAGCATATTAGCATGGATCAAAAAGCTTTCGGAATTGATTCTGCAGAGAAGCGTCTCAATGAGCTCGGATACAAGCAAGAACTCAGAAGAGAAATGGTTGCGCATATTAATAATCTTCCCCTTTTTTTCTCTGTTTTTTTGACAACCTTGATGTGTGGATTCATATGTTTTTCATGGTTGGTCTCTTGCAGACATTTTTCAAGACTCTTGCGATTACATTTTCGAGCATGGCAGTTTTTATCGGGACACCTCTCTATGGGCCAAGCCTACGTTATGCAGGACCTGCAAGCTTGATATGGGGATGGGTTGTTGTCACTTTCTTCACTTGGTTTGTTGGGATTGCCATGGCTGAGATTTGCTCTTCTTTCCCTGTATACATCTTGATTTCTTATATCTATATATATAAATATTTTCATTTCTCACAGAGTGCCTTTGCCTCTATTTACACCGAGGAATTACACATCTATATTGTCCATCTATAAATAAAATTTGTCAATAATTTGTTCATTTTTCTCTCATGGACTTTTCTTAAAACATTAAACAGACCACGGGTTCGCTTTACTTTTGGGCGGCTCATTTGGCTGGACCCAAGTGGGGGCCATTTGCATCCTGGTGCTGCGCTTGGCTCGAGACCATTGGAGCCGTTTCTGGAATTGGTGCTCAGGTATGTATGTCTATATAAACATACACCATGCTTATTTTTGGTGAGGTCAATACAGTGTCTCTTCAATGAACTTGATATCGGCTGGTTGAATTATTTTCACTCTTTTGTATGAATGATGATGATGCATGATATGCAATGAACTTGCAAACGGATGCATTCTTAGAATTGTTCATGTTTTCGTTCCAAATATTTAATACCTAGCATTGCAGGCATATTCAGGAGCCCAAGCACTACAGATGATTATTTTTCTCGCCACAGGAAACAACAAGGGCGGAGGCTACTTCGCTTCAAGAGGTGTTTTCTTGTGTATGTATATGGGTTTCACTATCACATGGGCAGTACTCAACAGCTTCGCTTTACAAGTCATTGCATTCCTTGACATTATCTCGATATGGTGGCAGGTTAATTTGCTACCTCTCTAGTTATTCCTCCTCCTCCCTTCCAAAGGGTTCCGTACATAAACACTCTAGGGTCTTCAATTCATGCAATTTGCCCCCTCCTCCTAGGAAATTAAAGCAATCTTATTGAGTTCATTAGGACTGCTTGCTCATGAAAACGTGCAGGTGATTGGGGGTTTAGCAGTGATTGTAGTGCTTCCTTTGGTGGCACAACAAACACAATCTGCTTCTTTTGTGTTTACTCATTTCGAAACATCACCCGAGGCAACTGGAATAAGCAGTAAACCTTATGCGGTCATTCTATCTGTGCTGCTAAGCAACTACTGCCTATATGGCTACGACACAGCAGCTCATTTAACCGAAGAAACAAAAGGTGCTGATAGAACAGGCCCTGCTGCTATTCTTTCCAGTATCGGCATCATCTCAGTTATGGGATGGGCATATTACTTGGCTCTTACTTTCAGTATCCAGGTATGCTCTCTGTTAGGTTATTTTCCTACCAGAAAGATGGGTTTATGCTGATACGAGGCTTTTGATTTTACTGTAGGATTTTAACTATTTGTACGATGTGAACAACGAGACTGCTGGTGCGCTAGTTCCAGCACAGATAATCTATGATGCATTTCAAGGAAGGTACCATAATTCAACTGGAGCAGTAGTTTTTCTATGTATAATCTGGGGATCCTTCTTCTTCTGTGGGCTCTCAGTAACCGCAAGTGCTGCCAGAGTGGTAAGAGATTGAATCTCGTTCTCCTTTTCTAAAATGGGATTTGAAAATACATCTAGCAGCTATATTTCACTGTAACTTCTTCAGTTCCTAAAATTTTGTTGGTTTGACAAACAAGTATTTCTTCGGGTGGCACTCACACGATTCCTTTTAGGTCTATGCTCTATCAAGAGACAAGGGGATCCCATTTTCACCTATCTGGAGAAGAATTCACCCGAAGTACAAGGTTCCAACAAATGCTGTGTGGCTGTGTGCTACCATTAGCATTATTATTGGACTACCCATCCTGAAGCTTGATGTAGTTTTCACAGCCATTATATCGATAAGCACAATTGGCTGGGTTGGAGGCTATGCTGTACCAATATTTGCAAGGCTTGTCATGGCTGAGAAAAACTTCAAACCAGGGCCCTTTTATTTGGGTAGAGCCAGAAGGCCCATTTGCCTCGTAGCGTTCTTGTGGATATGTTACACTTGTTCTGCCTTCCTCTTGCCAACTCTCTACCCCATCCAGTGGAAAACTTTCAACTATGCACCATTGGCCGTTGGCATGTTTTTAACGCTGATAATGCTTTGGTGGGCGTTTGATGCTAGAAAATGGTTCAGGGGACCCGTAAGGAATATTGATTTACGAAATGGTCATAATTAAGGCTTGATGCTAAAGTCTTAAGGGACTTGTACATCCACATTATATCTTCCGATTGTGTTGGAGAAACAGCTCAGCGTCAATTTCTCCCAATGTTAACTTGTATTTGTTCGTCTAATGTCGAAAAATTTCACAATTTCAATAATATTTTTGTAAGGATACGACATGAACATGGATAACACTGATTAGCAGTAATGGAGCTGAATCAAAACTACAGGATTCGAGCCTCTTCGTTAAGTGTGGAACCCTGACAGTCATCACCTAGAGACAAAAGGGATGACGAATGCGATCTCTGGTGTGGTTTGGTATTCCATGCATACAATGCGCCCACAATCTTTTGTTTTTTCGGAATTACACATGACCAATAATCTTAAAAAGGAAACAGTGAAAATGCGGTATAAACTTCTTTTTTTATCAACACAAGCGCCTACATAAAATCTCGCATGCGATTTGCCCAATTACGTGGTATGTTACCGCTTCTGTACAGTGCACCGAAACGCATGCCTGTTTCATTTCGAGGGATAAGTTATCCCACCCAAGATTGATACATACATGTGGCAAGACATCATGCTGTAATCCCTCGCTCTGCCAGGAGAACAAAGAGCAGTTAATGCATCAGTGACTTGAATATTGACACAAAACTCAAGACAGTAGAAAATTTTAGAATTAGAAGGGGGAAGAGAGTGTTAATATTTGAAATAAGCTACCCCTGCTATTCTGATGCAAAGGAATTCCTTGAGAATATTCTTTAGTGAATCCTGATTTCTTTCCCAGAAAGAGTGGCACCACCGGGATGCACTTTTTTTTTTTTGGAAGAGAGCTTCATTGAGCTCGTCTCATCCAAAATAATACAACACTGAAGACTCTTAACATATTCTTGAACCCAAATATTATTTTCATTCCAGCGGTGAAAGAAAAGCTCTTACCATGACCATGACATCAAACATAACACTAATCCATTAAAGAAAGAATGTTACATCCTTGATCCA
The DNA here is from genome assembly GCF_000495115.2 of Populus euphratica. NCBI lineage: Eukaryota > Viridiplantae > Streptophyta > Magnoliopsida > Malpighiales > Salicaceae > Populus > Populus euphratica. Next base: position 517,190 of record NW_011499873.1, on the reverse strand, counting down.
GCTACAGTGGAAACGAACCAATGATTTGTTTTTATGGACATATTGACTGAAACAGTGTTGACAGAATCAAAACAATTTCCCCTGAACAAGAGTTGACGTTTAACACAGAGGAGGAGGATATATACCTTCTGCTTTATGGTTAATCTGACATTCAAGATACAAAGAGTTCTTGAGATTCTGTAGGAGATGACCAATACTGCAGAAGTGTTTCAACAGTTAATCTCCGAGTTGCACTCAGCATTGAGATGAAAAACCGACAACCATCAATTTTGTATTCTTCAAGAGGATTCCTGTGCCCAAAACTTCTTACATTCACCTGCCAGGGTTCTCAATCAGTTTACATCATTCAGAAAGACAATGAGAAATACATTAACAAAATCATACAAACCGCTGAGCTGAGCCTATTCATGTTTACAAGATGATCCCGCCAGAAATAGTCTAGAGTCTTCAGAAGAACTGTTCTCTGTATTCAATAGTGAAAAAATAAGGGAACTAAACACGGAATTCTCCGAAGCCTGGCAAAAAAAAGAAAAAGCAGTGCTTCTGATGAAACACCAGTAAATCTTTATTATGAACAATTTTTCAATGTAATAATAATAAATCTTCAGGGTTTTTGACTAAAAAAGTTTGGCATCTCTCTGTTCTCAAGAAAACCATACTCCCTGAAACATCAGTAAATCTTTATTATGATCAATTTTTCAATGTAATATTAATAAATCTTCAGGGTTTTTGAATAAAAAAGTAAGGTATCTCTCTCAGTTCCCAAGAAAACCATACTCTATCCACACCCTTAATCAGAATTTGATTCCTTACCTTCTTGCTCTCATACGTCCACAACTGGAGATCAAAGTATTAACTATTTTCAATCCGTTTCCATTATTCTTTTCAATAATTTAGGAGACTGTTTTCTCACCTCAAACAGAGTAGTTTTGTAAAAGAGAGGGTTTGGGTGAGAGATTTAAAAGGGATTTGTCACCGTAAATTAGCTTCCACCAAAAAATGTGCCAAAAGCAATCAAGAAACCCGGGTAATGCAGCAGCAATTATTCTTATCTGAAAGTTACAAGTTTTTGGATTTGAACTCCCAAACACAATAGCTAAGGGTGGGGAACGACACGTGTGAACCAAAACACCAAATTTCATTAAAGCAAACTGATACCAGATGCTAGAGAAAATTCTAGGAAATATAAAAATTTGCACTTAAGGTCTCAAGTTCTTTGTTAATAATATTAACTCATCTTGATCCCATTTTCATTTGCAAACAAAGGGCTTTTTGGATATTGTTTTCATATCTTGTTACACAAAAACATCTTTTACCTATTTTAACAAACAGGTTTCTTTTAATGAAATTATCTCCAGAAAACTGTTACTGGAGAGAGAGCACAACATCTTTTCCAACCCAGAAACCAGTTTTCTGCCATTCAAAACAGCAATCAAACAGGACAGAGGTTTCTCATCCGCATGACGGAAGCACTTAAAAGAGGAGCTTACCTCAATTTCTTTGATATATGCATCATCATAACCGGATTCTTGTATAACATCCAAATATGAAGCAATTAAAAAATCTCCAAGGTATTTGCGAAGAAGATTGGTTGTTGTCCGGTAGCTCCCATTCCTACATTAAACTTATCAGTGGATCATAGAATTCAACATACTGAATTGGAAATAATGAAACTAAACAAGGCTTATTAAGATTGCACTGACTTAGTCAAATCATCAGAACAAATAGCAAGCCATCGTTTTAATGAAGAACTCTTCCTGCGGATTCCTCTGAAAGCATTTGGAGGCTTTGGCAAGTTTGGAAGGTGAAAACTGCTGATATTAATAGAACTTGATTCGTGTAGTTGTAAGAGAGATTTCAGAAAGGCTTCCTCGCTGATGCCTACAAATGGTTCTGGAGAAACTCCATATAAGAACGATATATCTTGAAATATAGTGGGCTGGGTTATAATTCTAAATTACTTACTGACAAAATTAGCTGAACATATTGAGCAAAGAAGGATACGAAACTAACCATGTAGTAGCTTTCCCCCAATAGTTATAAACTCCTTTAAGAGCTTACTCAGATTCCAGCTTCTTGGATGCTATAAATGAGGAACAATCAATAGAAGAAAGTTGTGATTAAAGGTAACATGTACAGGGAAATTGCAACTACCTTCAGCGGATCAGCATTGCCAAAGACAATTTCATCCACCACAGCTTGCATGTACCTAATTAGCAACTTTGTTTTAATGGAAACAGACAATTCGAAGTAGAATTCACAAAAATGAGTGTTCATGTGAGCTAAAATTTCAAAAAAAAAAATTGTGCATGTGAGCTCACAGATGCACAGAGCAAAAAAAAAATTAATCATGAGGCGAGAACCAACTAAAATAGCTACCACTCAGTGTTCAGGTTGGTATCAGGTCTTCCCATCTCAAATTTGGCCCTCACACAAATCTGGAGGATTGCAACATGAAAAGACATTATTCACTTTGTATTTTTTTCAACATTTCACTTTCATTCTGTTGACTATGCCATACAATCAACCACACAACACAGCACTATCTACTATCCTGAGAGGAATTTATTATTGCATGTTCATTGTTGAGGATCAAACCTGAATGGCATTAATGCCAGTTTGCAGATTGAATTAGAATTTCAACAGATAACAACCACAGCAATAAATTTTAACTTGTCTTCATTCGGACTGTGTGAAGCACAAAAGTATACCTTATAAAAGCAATGACAGCAATGCAAAAACAACCACAGAGCTCTCATGCATGGAAAATGCAAATAGCAGTCCAAATTACAAAATATGTTGAAAGTCAAAAGGGCACTCACTGGAATACATGTTGAGAACAACTTTCATCATCTCCGGTTAAAATCAATTGCCTAAGATCATATACATGTTTCCTTTGTACCTGATGAAAATAAGAAACAAATCAATAACAGTAGAGACCTATGCTATGACTCAATTGAATGTCTGACTTCATTGATCATCGGGATATTTCCTTTATTACTTGATGGAAAGCAATTAAAATTAGCTTCTAATAAATGAACTTTGCAGTGACTATCAACTACCCAATGCTTTCAATTATCTTTTTATGGTTTTGACTGTCTGTGATGAAATATTTAGATAATATTTACTAAAAATTTGCTAGCAAAGAGTTTAAATGGTTTCCATTCCATAAATAGGATTAACAGAATCTGCTGCATCTAGTTTAATACATGTTGTCCATGGAAGGTAAAAATTATTGCGGATAATACAATTATTCTTTCTTATCATCTTGAAAAAAAAAAATTCCTTATCAACATGAACTTAACATGAATGGGAACAGGTGGCTTCGTGTTGTTGATTGCCTTATGTCAAATGAGGGGATATAACAAGATCAATTATCCAGTCATTATGCAAGTGACAGCAGCAAGTGCTAAGATAAGGCAAATGTTATTCTCTATGCATACCTCTAATACTTCATCAAACTCAACTAGGCTCTTTCTTATGCCAAAGAAGTACTTCTCCGCATTGATTTGCAGGGATAAAAGCTATAAATTATTTCATTTCAAAGTTAGTAATAAAGTACTCGACCACTAGAACGACAGCATATAAAGAAAAAGAAAGTCTGTTCACATAAGCTAAATAATCACCTGATTTACAATTGCATCACCTTCAATCGGTATAGTCTCATCATCAGTAATCTTTGAGATAAGTCTCACAGCCCACTCTGTATCAAAATTAAATTTTTGAAACATTTCATCCTGCAAGCTGTGTCAAAAATGAATCAGCTCAATAATTAGCTAAAACACCTAACAGTAATGGATCATAAACATTTATTTGAAGCATACCAAACACACACTTTGCGATGCTACACCTCTACTCATTGACAATGTTATTGACAAAGTTCCATTATTGTTCAAAAAAGAAAATGATAAATACACTTCCCTCAACTTCAAGATAAGTCACCTATGATAAAATTTAGAGCAATGGACATTCTTGTCCACTAACAATCACATGATTCTCAAATAGGTCCCAGAAAAAAACAATTCCTAATCAAATCCTCATCCATCAAACATTTCCATATTAACCCCCACCATTAAAATTTATGACAAAACCATCACTTTAAGACAGATTAGTCCACCGGTTTTTAAGGAGAAGGTAATAGGGTAACGACTAATGGGGACCCAGTTGGGTTTTTTTCTTTTTTAGGATCCAATTGTGAATTGGGTGATGGTTGGGGGATAAATGTGTACTTTTCCCTAAAATATACAAGGCCGGTCTTTTGTTACATAGATGCTCCAGCAAAACAATTATTCAGATAAAAGCACCATTGGGGAAGCATAAAAGAAGAGCATCAGTACAGCGAGGGTAAGAAGACAGCGGACTATGAGAGGGCTGTAGAGTACTGTACAGGTCAAAATCCTCTATCTGTCCCACGTAGAATTAGTTTTCCAAGTTATTAGTTCTGCATGATGTCTTATCACCTAGAAATGCTTCAGATGGTACTGTCATAATGAGTTTCTAGAAAAGGTCCGATATCATATAGCACACGCCTTATTTAGATTGTGTTTGGTCAGTGTTCTAAGACAGAAGAGATAAATTTTGAAGAGACAAAATCATGTTTGATTGGAGAGACAGAAAAGCAGACATAAAATAAATTTGTCTCTAACAGGGGGACATGGCCCTATGTCCCAATTATTTGTCTCTTATGTCCCAAGACAATAACCAAATGCTTAGAATTTCATTTAGCAAAGTACTTGTTGCTCAAGACTTCATGACAGCACATTAGTACATTAAGAAACTATTCAGGAACAACAAATCAAGATAAAAAGGCTAACAAACAAGTATAGTGGTACCTGACCATAAACCGGGTAGAACCAGGATCCCCTTGCCTTCCTGCTCTTCCACGAAGCTAGTTTGACAAATGGAATCACAATCTTGAACTTATAACCATGTTTTGAAACTTAACAAATAACATGAAAACAACATATATATTGTCAATCAGAAGAAGTTGACTCTAATTCAGCTAGCCGAAACTAGACACTTCAATGGTGAGACAACAACTTGCATATAAAATGACCAGTATGCTAAATATGAGCACATTATGTATCCCCCTGGTAGAAAGTATGTTGGTTCTAGAAAACAAATTTTTCAGACAATAAATTCACATAGAGCATTTATATGTGGGAATAGCTTTTGTGACACAACTATATGATCCATCTTGCCAAAAATATTGGATAAATTTAGAATCCTTGCTTCTAATGGAACTGTAATTGCAGATAACTCACCTGATTATCAATTCTCCGAGACTCGTGCAAAGATGTTCCAATCACATGGAGGCCCCCAAGCCTTTTCACCTCAGACCCTTCATTGAAGCAGTGTACTTCACAATCCTTCAGCACTGACAGATAGGCAAGTGATATAGTTGGGCCTAAAGGGTACATCTCAGACTGCTCATTAGCAAGCTGCTGGAGCTCTTTTGCATCCATTGAATGGCTCATTTCCACAGAGTCTGATACAATCGATTTCGCCTCCTGATATGTCCAGCTCTTACCCTCACCTTTTCCGACATACTTGGCTAGAATAATTCACATTCAAAATCAGGACAGAGACACCAGATTACTTAATGCAAATCTCCATATAAAGCATACGGTGTATTAAACAAAGCAGAAAAAAAGCTTTCATGTAGAGTCACAAACCCATTAGTGCTGTCTTTGCTAGCAGAGCAGATGATATTGATCCAACCTTTATCTCTGACAATACCTACACCAAATAGAATGATTAAAACTTTTGAAAGGATTGCTCTAGTAACTTATAGTTACCACAAGAAATCACCTTTTGTGAAAATATCTCGTGGTCAATTTCTGCATTAAGAGCTTCTTGTGTAAGAAAAGGGAGCACCCTGTTCTCTATAATTTCTTTTGCAAGCATCTACATATACAGAGACCAGAGATATGGTGAACGATGTCATTCACTGGAATCAAAAGACACTCCAACCAAGAAATCCAAGTCTTGCAAAGTTACCCAAAAACATTGTGTCGGTAAAATTTTTGCCCAAGTATCATCAGGTAAAAAAGAGACAGGCATCCAGCACACACACTTACTTTTGGATTTCCTCCCAGAATTATATCAGTGCCTCTGCCAGCCATATTTGTAGAAATGGTTATGGCATGTTTTCGTCCTGCTTGAGCAACAATTTCAGCTTCCCTTGTGGCATACTGATGGACAAAATTATGAAACAAACTGGTGAAAAAATTACACTGAAACAAATGACATAACACAAGCATGTAACTGGCATGGAAAACTGTGCATCACTTATGCAGCATTTGGTGGTCAAATTTATCAAACCTTTGGTCGAGCATTCAGAACATTGTGGGGGATTCTCCATTCCTTAAGCAAATCAGACAGATATTCAGAATTCTCAACACTGCATCAAGAAAGAACTGGGCCAAACTCATGAAACTGTTTACATCTAAACAATAAAATTGAAGTGCACAGCCCTTTTCAGATATGTTTCCTCTTCTATTTTATTGTTTCTGGATTTAAAGAAAAAAGAAAAAAGAAAATTACAGTTAATTGTTTCTGGATTTAAAGAAAAAAGAAAATTACAGTTGTATGTAAAAAGACAATAGAAGGAGTTGTTTGTGTTTTTTGTTGATGATTTACCTAGTGGTTCCAACTAAAACAGGACGGCCCTGCCTGAACATATACTCGACTTCTTGCCGAACATACTCCCATTTCCCACGAGCAGACTAATAGAATTCACAAACAAAAGGCATGATTAAGTATAAAGATGCACAACAATAACAACAAAGCCTCAATCCCAAACTAGTTGGTGTTGAAAGAAATAAATAAAATAAGAAGTTTCAATTCTTATGAAGTTGTTGTGTATCAAAAGAAAATGAAGAAGTTTCAATTCTTATGAAGTTGTTGTTTATCAAAAGAAAATGAATTTGAGATATTTAAAAAAAAAACAACTACCGCAAAAGCTTGTATGGGTAAATCTTTACGGATATTTGGTAGGTTTGTTGGCACTTCAATAACTGGCACCTGGAACATTTTCAAAAACTCCTTCTCCTGCAATGATGTAATGGAAATTTTCAAAATTGCATTCATAACTAATAAGTTAAAAACAATCATATAGCTTTGAGCGTGACCCATATATAACTATGCTTACTTCAGTTTTTGCAGTCCCAGTCATTCCTGAAAGCTTTGGGTAGAGCTTAAACAGTGATTGATATGTGATTTGTGCAACAACAACTGAATCAGCCTACGAAAGTGTTGAAAAACCGCAACTTTCAATTGGATAAAAAGAACATGTTTTATGTAATTATTGCATATTGAACTTCAGTTAACAGTTTCCAAACATCCAGTTCTACCTGGATCTTCAGACCTTCCTTAGCCTCAACAGCCTGGTGAATACCTTCAGACCATCTCCTTTTCTCTTCAACTCTTCCTGTCAACTGCACAAATTTTATAGTTCTTCTATCTGATTACCATATTTAAGTCTTCAAATTGCACTGGTGTATCAACAGTAACAGTTACTCGTTCTTCTACGTAAGAAAATCATACAATATCAAACTTTGAATAAATACCTCATTGATTATGAGAGCCTTCCCGTTCCTAACAATATATTGAACATCCCGTCGATAGAACTCTTTAGCCTTTAAAGCATTCATCACAAATCTGCAATATTTTGCTTAGTGATAAGTTGAAAGAGGAAATGAAATAGCATTGACCTGATATGCCATTCTCCAGGCAAAGAGCCATAGAAATAAACCAAGAGGGTAGACACACTCAACCCATTGAAAGAATTAATGAATACAAACTGAACAAAAGAAAGCGATTTGAAATAGTTGAAACAAATATTTCCAGAAACCACAATATGGGTCTGTAAGTTCTTGTGAAGGGGCTGGTACGAGAAAAGATATTTTAAGGAAAAAAATGAGAGAATAATAGCATTTTCACCTCATATCCATTAAAAAAGCCAATAAAAACATCCATATTCACCTAGCCCAGGGATCATTCTCATCCCACAGATCTTTTGTTTCAAGAGCCATCTCAGCAAGTAATATTCCTTCCTCTGTCAACTCCACTGAATTGTCTTTAAGCTCCACAGAGTAATGCTGTTGACAGAATTGAAAAGTAAAGCGTATGACTTTTCAACTATAGATGATGGTTCACATATAAAATAACTGTATGTGGTCTATAATTCAGCATGATTGCAGACTAGACTCACGATGCCTCGAATAAGTAACTCAGCTACTTTAGCAGCAACTGGATATCGTGCAGCATCCTTATTAGCCTGTCATAGACAGAGAAGAGGTAATAGCCTATAAAAAAATAAAATAAAAATAAACACTATTTCTAACATTGTAGATCCTTTTTGTGATGCTAAACAGTTAGTACATTACTGATTTTGAGATTTGCTGGCTATACTTTTAGGAGAGCTAGGCATAATCACCTCACCACTTATTAACAATGGATTTCTTCCTTCATCAATGAGGACTGAATCAACTTCATCAACTATTGCAAAATGAAAAGGCTTTGGCCTGTATAACCACAGTTGAATGGTATAGTTCAATTTTAAAAAAAAAAAACACAATGATAATGTAAAAATGAACTTTGGATGATCTCTTGATATATACCATCTCATCACAAGTTGTTCACTGTTTCCCGCAAGGTTATCTCGTAGATAATCAAAACCAAGTTCCTGAGTGCATTCAGAATGACAATTATCATTAGAAAGAAGATAAAGTCTTGGAAAGAGGGGCATCAATCACCAGCCAACTCCACCGGGACAATGAAACAAAAAATTCAAGTAGCCACCACAGTTGTGAGAAAACAAATGGACTACTAGCAACATTCATTAAGGAACAACAGGAAATCAGGATTGACTTACTGAATTGTTGGTGTAAGTTATATCACACCTGTAATTGGATCTCCTCTCTTTAGATGCCATCCCCTTCTGCATATGCAAACAACTACAGCTTAAAGCTGTAACAACTTGCAGTCTAGGTATATGAATAGTTGTTTAATTTTGATTCTCTTATAAGATATCCTCTGGAATCAGCCCCAGGTAATCGCAATTGCGTAGAACATGTTAAAATCTTAGGGGACATATTTAAACCTGAATAAGACCAACTGAAAGGCCCAAGAAACGATGAACACGACCCATCCACTCAGCATCACGTTGAGCCAGATAATCATTCACAGTTACCACTGCCAAGGGAGAAAAGCAAACTCATACATCTAGCAAAAGAAATCCACAAATAACTTGTTCAACTGCTGCCCTTAAGCAATTTCCGTTTCAGTACGATCACAGCTTCATAACTGCAGTAAAATACAGTTCAAGCCTCATGGTGATTAGTCATGGAAGATCACTCCTGAACATGACTTTTTATTTTTAATTATACTTTGATTATCCTTTACCAACAAGCATCTCAGTCATAGCCTCAAAAACTCGCAACTAAATTTTAAACCCAATTTTAAAATGCTAGGAAGATAGCTAAGCATATCTTGCAATTGGAATAAAACAGATATCTATCTTTTGGAACTCGGGATATAAAACATACCATGGACACCCTCGCCAGTCAATGCATTGAGATATGCTGCTAGTGTGGAAACCAATGTTTTCCCTTCCCCTGTTTTCATCTCAGCAATTGATCCATCATGAAGCACGGCGCCACCAATAATCTAGCATTGCAAATCACAACGTAAGTAAACATGACAACCTGATTTCAATAAATACATTGTGTTCCATAGCACAATTATACATGATAACCTATTATAAGCAAGCATATGCTTATGCATGGATTCAAGCATGCATGCGTGCATGTATAAGGGTGATAGAGAGTGTAATCGAAAACCTGCACGTCAAAATGGCGCATCCCAAGTTTCCTCGTTGCAGCTTCACGAACCACAGCAAAGGCCTCTGTAAAATAAATGACATGGAAAAATAATACATATTCTAACTCTCATCTGACATTCTCTAACAAGTGTAATTTATAAATTCAGATAAGAAAAGGAGTTCTGTAGCAGCAGACCAGCTTGAATATCTGCTAGTGTCTCCCCTTGTCGCAACCTTCTCCTAAACTCCACGGTTTTAGCACTCAACTACCATAAAAGAAAAAACGGCCCATTACCCAAAATGACCCAAAACACCATATTTTAACACTTAGAATGCTAATTAATAAACTCGCAAACCTGATCATCAGAGAGCTTTTGTATCTTAGACTCAAGAGCATTGACAGCCTCCACTAAACGATAATAATCCTTCACAATCCAGTAGTTCAAGCTCGTAAAATCAGTCACTCTCTTCTTCAAACTGCCCAAATTCTCCTAAAATATTGCAAAACGTGATTAGCAAATACACACAATCGTTGTAACAAACTCAGGTAATCCTTTTATCGAACATGTGGTGGGCAAAGCAAAAGGAACCTTGAGAGAAACATTAATAGCAGTGCTACTGCGGATAACAAGACGTCTTTGAAGCCTTGGAAAAGAGAGGGTTAAGGAGAAAGGAAGAGTGGGGATGGGTTTGGTGTAGTAGAGAGCCATTTGTTTGTAAGGTGGTTTAGATGGGAGAAATGGAGGGTTTAAGACAGCGGGAACGGGGGCCATGTGAGGTTTTTCCTCTTTCGGTTTGTGTGTCTTTCGGTGCGTGCGTGCGCGTTGAGGGGGGCCTTAGAGATTCGCCGGTGTGTTGCTGCTTCGAGTTCTTTCGTTGGTTTTTGCGTTGTAGCCAGGAGCCAAGCAGCAAATAATTTGGGCGGCCACTTATCTTTTAGCCCCTGATAATTTTTCAAGTTTCCACTTCACAACCTTTATAATTCAAATGTTTCTATTGTCCGTCCTAATGATTTCAAGAAATTCTAATCTGACACTTTGTTGTTAACATAATGTTGGGAAGATGGATCTTTAGCAGAAGATAATTTGTATGGAAAGAAATTAACAGGAACGTGGGGGTTCTCTTGCGTGAAATACAGGGGAAACTGGACGAAGAAGAACCAGGAGGGGAGAATTTTCTTGGGAACTGGAAAAATAAAAAAACAACGACTTATAAAGAAAAATGGCGTTTGTCTTACAAAAGCAATTTATTTTTTCTAGCTTTTTTTTTAAGAATTTTTTTTTAAACAAAAAGCGACAAAAATAATTCATAGCACATTATCTCCGACAGTGTACTTTTCACAAGTTCGCATGGCTCACATTCATTTCTCTACAGTGATTTAACATGTTTTTACATGATTCTTGGTATATCTCTAATTATTTTATCATATGTATATTCTATTATTCATATGGGATTTTCGAATGAATTTATGAAGCATATATCAAGTTTTTTTTTGTCACGCTTTTCTCATATAAATCACGTTACTAATTTTAATTACTAATCTAAAAATATCTCCATGGAGATATATTAAAAAATTAATATTTATTCAATGATAAAAAATAACTCAATTATATTATAATGATAGATAGCTATACAAATATCCCATCAGGGAAAAAAAACGATGTCGTAAATATATATACAAGGTCGTCTTAGTCTGGAATCTGGCAAAGAATATGTAATTAAATATTTAAATCTCTCAAACTTACAAAGAACTTGTTAAATATATTGATCCCGTATCTGCTAATTATGCCAATAAAAACGGAATAATTGTATCCTGCTGTTATTCACGCCATCATACTGTAGGATTGTAGGAGGAGAAGAGTACATAGACGATAAAAAGAAAAACACGGTTATCCACGCAGTCATGCTTGTGTTTTTTTGGACTTCGTAACGAGTCACCAATCTGGAACAGACTTTAGGCCCATGAGGACCAGCCTAAAACTCTAGCCCAGGAAAAAGATAGGCCCGCCACCCTTATAATATTATGATTTTAATTTCGTATTCAGTGCAAAATGTGTTTGAAAAAAATGATTTTTTTATTTTAAATTAATTTTTTAAAATAATTATATCAAACATAAATTTTAAAAAATTAAAAAAAATATATTATTTTAATATATTTTTAAATAAAAAATATTTTGAAAAATAAGTATTACACAATTGAACAAGCCTTTAATCTTCCATTTTTCTAGCCACCGCAGCTTTACATTAGAGTGGTTGTTCCCGCCCAGGTAGCAGGACAAATTCCCTCAAAAACAAAAACCTTAAAATGAAAGGGAGAAACATCAGACACACAATCTACGGGGAATGACATTAAACTTCTGTTGGTGACCCACAACTAACCAGAATCTAGTCGCTGTCACCTGGGACCTGAACATCTAAATATTTGAATATTAAATTGCCCCTCTCCCTCGAATAAGAAATTAACATGCTTCAGTTGGCGGGGCTATTCTTATGTAGTTTTATTCTAAGGAAATATTTTACAATTTCATGCGGTGGTGCCCCTGTTAATTGATCGAGTTCGTGTGATTTTTAAATGCCTTGCCAAGGGGGACTGGTGCACTGAGGAGGTTCAAGGGATCGGCGGTTCTTATTTCTTAGTGCCGGTATACACGTGTCATTTAAGATGTGTTTAGCTATACTATACATAATATGTTTTTATAAAAATAATTAATTTTCAAAATTAGTATACACGTGTCATTTAAGATGTGTTTAGCGATACTATACATATTATGTTTTTATAAAAATAATTAATTTTTTAATTAATTTTCAAAATTATGCATTGACTTGTAGATAGAAAATTTGTCGAGGTATTTGTTCTGATGTTTTCTTGCAGGATTATCTCCTTTTTTATTGTTCAAACGCCTTGCTTCAAGGCACGGTCCAACCTTTCCGCATTGACTTGTAGATAGAAAATTTGTCGAAGAATTTGTTCTGATGTTTTTTTGTAGGATTATCTCGTTTGATTGTTCAAAGCGTGTGGTTTCTTGTATTTTTTTAAAGTTCTCAACTGATCTTGGGTTATGGAGTTTAATAAGCGGTTAATAAGAATTTTATGATTTTTTAATTTGCTTTTAAAACTAATGTATATAAATTCTGTGGGTACAATCTGATTTGAGAATACCACGTAGACATTAAAAAAAAAAACAAAAAATTCATCCACAAGCTAGAAGAAGAGGCGCCTCCTTGGCTGCAAGACCCGCAATTTTGGCGAGCGGTATCGCCTGCAGAAAACAGACATACCTAATCCCTTGGCAAGGAATATTATCTCCTGATATTAATTAATGATATATTGCGGCTTTATCTGGTCAGATAAAGCCCCAATTTACGAGATATATTCAAACAATTCAGGCGAAATAGGGTGGTTCGAAAACATCGGTTTTCTTCTAATTTTCTCACCTGGAAGACTACAAGCTTGTAATTTACTATCCAAGATTGGGTCAAAGGGAAAGTTTTGACGTGTCAAGATTTGGTAAAAATAATTACAAACCATTTAATTTAAGAAAGATCCACAGATTTATTTTTAAAAAAATATATGTGTGTATGATTCAAGTAATGAAGATCACGATCATGCCCGAAAGATAATTTGCTAAATTTTCACCTAATATAAATCGGGTAGTTCATCCAACCATGATCACCTCTTACATCAGTGGTCAGTTGATCTACTTTTAAAATAGGGTTCTAGCACTTATTTGGCACGTGAAAATTCATAGTTGCATCCACTTACATGTGTCATGGTGGTGTCTAGTATTGCAATTTCAATTGTATTTTTAAAATAAAATTAATTTATTTTAGTTTTTTTTCTTGTATTTTTTCTTGTTTTATATTAAATATAGTTTTTTTAAAAAAATATTATTTTAATATAATTTTGAATGAAAAACATATCTATGTGACACATCGCGTGGCAGACCTGTAGCTAATAGCCTGTTAAGTATAGTTAATTAGCACTGAATATATAGCTGCAACTCGCAATTGGGGAAGATGCGGGCCTACGCCCAACCTCACTGGGACCCATCCTTCACACGTATCTCTCGCCAACGTTCCGCGCTTCCAGTCAATCTCTTCGGTGCATTTTGCTGTTGCTTCTGTTTTGGACTGATCCTAAGGGTTGTTTATTTAGCTCCTGGTCCCTATCACTAGCTCCTAGCTGAAATCAATTTCGTTTAAAGTAAAAACTTCCTTTTTTTATCCTTTCTTTTTGCACGTTCCATGTCTGACTTGTGTTCCGTCGTCCATAGTTAGTTTTTTTTTTTATTATTGTTATTATTATTATTATTAAGAAGAATAACTTTTCTCTATGTATGATTAAAAAGAAAATCACAGCTTGAGTGAATATAGTCTCATTGGCTTTTTTTAATTATTTCCTCTAGGACTGAGTTTCAAATTCCTGGTCTTTGAATTTATGTTGGTCCGATTATTTTTGTATTTTAAAAATATTTAAAAAATTAAAAAAAATTATTTTTTCATTTATTTTAAATTAATATACGTTTAATGTTTTCAAATCATTTTAATATGTTAATATCAAAAATAATTTTAAAAAGATATCATTCATATATATTTAAAATAAAATATTTAGAAAATAATCATAACTATATTTCCAAGCAATCCTTGTATGCAAAAATTCAACTACAAACTTAAAGTAAATGGATTTCACTTTGATTTATTTTTTATCAATTAAATTGTAGCTGTGAATTGGTTTGTAATTGACAGTATGATGTTTTAGGTTAATTAACTATTTTGCAATATAGGAGTCATTGATAGACCCAGCTGTAAATTTCTTTGGATTTACCACTGTCCGTCATTCATGGGAAAAATATTTGTGCAGTTTAGAAAAATGGTTAAAAAAACAATTATACAGATTAAGAAAGAAATTAATCTATGATGAATTCGTTAAAAACTCTAGGATGAATTTGGATTTTCCAATATTATTTTCCGCCCGCAGACATTACCAAAGGAACAACTCTTTTCATAACAAATTAAATAAAATAAATCACATATTCCCTTTAACTTCTCACATGAAAAGAACATCCTTGTGTATTTAAAGTATATTTATTTTTATATTTTTAAAGTATTTTAAAAAAATTATGTTGTAATTTAAATTCAATTTTTTATATTTTTACATTGTTTTGATATGTTGATGTCAAAAAATATTTTGTTGTGTTTTCAAATTGTTTTTTAATCTATTTTATATTTTGTTGTGTTTTCAAATTGTTTTTCAATCTATTTTATATTTTGTGATGTTTTTAAATATTTTAAAGGAGTGACAAACAATGTCATTGTTTCCTATTTTTGTTTTAATGTATCCAATAAATATATTTTCATAGTTTTCTATTAAAAAAATATCTAGAATAATTAAAAAACTGAGATGGAAATAAAAAAAAAACATTTTTTGAAAGTGAACATAATTTTTTTTGTTCCTGTATTCTCTGTATACAAATTTCACATATTTACATCTTTGACACCAGGATAAAAATGAAATTTGTCTCCTTTCTGAAACCAAATATGATTTTTATTTGGTACACTCGACTTTCCATTTTGTACATCACTGGATATAACCCGTGTTATGCCACGGGTTGGGCCAATTTTTTTCAATGCAGAAAAATGATATTTATGCCCCAACAACATGGTTTACAGAAGTGCGAAAAATATATTATTCAGATAATAAACTTGACCGTGTTTAATACACTGGTTTCACTTAATTATAGAACAAAAATAAAAAGAAATGATATCAAATGGACTAAATTAAAAAACAAATCACGATGACATGCATAAAAATAATGTTTGCCTAGATAATCTAGCACTTAAAACACAAAAAAATTAAAAAATAAATAAAATTTAAGTCAATCATTTTAACATGTCAAGTTTGCGATTCATGGTCGTGAGATTAAGATAACATTATATAAAATAAATAAAAAATAATGATACACAATTACCAATAATCAAATTATAGAATGGTAAAATGAAAAAAAAAGTGTCAAACAAGGAAAAAAAACACGCACGCATGCCCACGCATATCCACCAAACTCTACAGGTTGAATCATGCGAGTGGGATAACCAAGTAAAAGGTAAAATAAGAAAAAATATAAAATTCAGTTCTAAAAGGAGCTTAATGCTAAATATAGAAGAATCTTAAGCAGTAAATCTCAATTTTCAATAAATTTAATATTTAAAGATAAAATTTAAAAATAAAAAAAACTTTGAGTAATGATATAAAAAATATTGATATCAATACACGTTAACCTCTCAAATTTATGAACTAGATTATAAAATTATGATAATTCAATTAAAAAAAATCATGTATGCTAGTTTCAAAACAACTTAACATGATAAAATTAAAAAGAAAATAAAAAAATACACTAAACAAATAATTTCAATAAAAAATAAAAATTGAATTTGAAATATAAACAAAATAACACAACATCTTCCATTTTTATGGGAATCAGTGCAAATCACAAGGAAAAGAGAAAGCATAGAAAAAAAAAATAGATTGTCATGTGTTATTAACTTGTATATACGACACACTGCTCAACAACTCTCGCTGAACCATATTTACACCACCGACTAAGCTTGTATCTGGACACCATAGCAAGTCATACACGCCAGTAGAATATAATGACCTGCCTTTACAAGTTAGTATGTATAATGCATGCACCAATAAAAGTTGTCCTGTCCATTTATTACAGTTCATTCTATTTATTTTATATTTAATTTTGATTTGTTTAAACTTTAATTATCATATATTAATATAATTTTATTTTATTTTATCAAATCAAAGATCAATCAAGCGTCATAATTTTCTATAGACACTGCAAAAATCTTATATTAGTCAATCACATTAAAACATCAAGTTAAATTCAAAATAAATACAGTGCAGAATGATCAAATTTTTTTAAAAAAAGTTGAATGATTGAAAAAAATACACTAACACCTCTCCTAACCTTGTAAATCAATCCCTGATTTTATATAAAAAACGACTAAACATTTGATCAAAATTCAAATCCAACCACCACAGCACAAAAAATTTTAAATTAATAAAATTAAATTTTATCTTGCTAAACTAAATGCCAACCGAGTGAGAAAATATTTTTTTAACAACGTGACATTCCCACGTGAGAAACAAACTATCAAGACTAATTTAAAATTAATACAACATTATAAAGCCAGATAAAAAGAAAAAAAAAATCACGGGACCGATGTGAAAAAATCACAGGGATCAAAGTAGAGAGGAATCGTTGTTGTAATCCACATTGATTCCTCTCATTGGTCACAGTGAATCGCCAAGTCATCTTATTTTTTTAACATTGATAATTTAAAATCCAACCTGGATTATCAGCGGGGTAAGCCGCCGACACCCGGTGCCTTTTCGATACATGTCAGACCGTCTGTTGTCAAAATAGTTTGCGTTTTCAAATGAACGCGGAGATTAACGTGACAGAGAATATAAAAAAACGAGATAAATAAGGTCCGGTCCGCCATCAAGGAACGACTAGTTGCTAGGGTATTGGTTTACGCAACAGCTCAAAATAAATCGCGTAAATAACATATTTGGTAATATAGAAAATCAATTAACTGTTTTAATGGGATTCATATATTTTATATTGAAAAAATCGGTTTGTGCACAGCAACCGAGAGCTGTTTCTTTGTTCTGCCGTATCCTGGTGAATAATTCACCTGAGCAGCATTTTTTTTTTTTGGAGTGAATAGCATGTAGGTGAATTGATTCACCTAACATTATTCACGCAAACAGTAATATATAAATTTTATTTGATGTTATTTATGTGAATAGTATCTCTATCATTTATTGAATGGTGTTTTACTTAGATTTCTTTTTTATTTTTTAATTATATTTTACTTAAAAAAATTAATATTTAATATTATTTAATAACATTATATAAATTAAAAATATATCAAAAATTAATGCAACATATATAGAATTTAATTGTAATTTCAATTTTTTTCTAATGATATTTTATTTAATGTTTTTGTATTCTCAAAAACTATAAAAACTATAGTTTTTATCGAATAAATTTTATACGTGATGAAATTGTAGATAAATTAATAAAATAATAAAAAATATCTGATAAAAAATATTATTTATTTAATAATGCAGTAGTGATAGTTAAATCTATAATTTTTAAATTAAAAACTATAAATATTAATATATATCCTTTTTAGTTACTATATAACCCTGATTTGAAAAGTATATTTAATTAAATATATTAAATTATTTTTTTAATTAATTTTAATTTTAATTATAGTTTTAATGAATTATATATAAATACAAAACCAACTTCAACTAAAAATATTTTTTATAAAATAATTTTTTCAGACCACAACCAGTAAAATTGATCCCAATCCTTCTTTTTTAATATCTATTTATTTTTATATTTTAAAAATAATTTTTTTATATATATCACATGACATCTATTTTTCAATTTTTTTACTTTAAATTAATTTTTTATATTTTAAAACTATTTTAATATACTATATCAAAAATATTCTTTAAAAATAAGAAATATATTATTTCAAAACATTCACTAATAAAAAATAACTTTCACATTTCCAAACACTTACAATTCTCCGGTGGACACGACACCTATTTTCAAAATTGCTTCGAGCTGCAAGTGAGGTTCTGGCCTAGCGGTGGGAGGGGCTTGTCCCCTTCCTCCGCACCTAGGTTCGAACCTCATCATGCATGTCTGTCACCCCCGCGGTGCCTTACCTGCTCACTGGGCTTGCAGGATGTTCAGTGGGCCGTGGGGATTAGTCGTGGTGCGCGTAAACTGGCCCGGACACCCCACGTAAATAAAAAAAAAATAAAAAAAAAATTGCTTCGAGCTTTTCAAGGATATGGCTGGCCCGTGGCTGCCATCTTCTAAACCACGTTATCAGAGAGCCGTTGATGTGGGGCTCCAAGCATTTATCCATACCACGTGATTAGGAACCACGCGATCATGGTTTTCACTCTACCTGCCGCTGAGAGCGTGGCCATGAAGAGAGGTGCGCGGTCACGGGATTACTAACACGCAGGCGGTTATGGCCGCCACCGGCCAAATGAATGAATAATCTCCATGTAACGGCAACAGAGAAAAAGAAATAAAAAAAACCGGGTTAAAAAATTCAACATGTATTAAGAACATGGAAAAATAATAGTATATGTTCATAGCTATATTTAGTATGATTTTGTAAATTAATTTAAATTATTTTTTAATCTTTTGATATATAAAGAAATTCTAAATATATTTGGTTATGAATAACTTTTAACTTAAATAAAGTTTATTAAATTGATTTAAAATATTTATTTGATAAAAAATAAACTTTTAACTTTTTTTTTGTTTAAACAATTGCTTTAAACCATTTTTATTAACACAGACTTCTAACTTAAAATTATCTTAATTTATTTTTATCATGAATTATTTATAAAAAAACAGTATTTTAAATCACAAGTCAATATCAAACATGATTGAGTTTTAAGAGATGGTACAGCAATTAAGAATTGTCAGCAAGGAACAATTAGGATTTGATTGCACTCTATTGCCAGTACGACCTGGAAATATGTTGATGTGATTTTGGTACATTTTTATTTTAAAATATATTAAAATTATATTTTATTTTTAATAAAAACACATAAAAATTAATTGAAAATAAAAAATTAATTTTTTTTAAACAAAAAATAAAAGTTGTCATGATCAGCCTCGTATTCAACAAGTATAATTTATTTAAGTCTTGATGTCAAGGAAAGATTCTTGATAGTTCGATTTGAAAATGGTGTCGGGACCGTCTGCGAGGCACAAGTAATTGAGTGCTTTGAATTTAAGGGATAGGAGCCTTCAAATGATCTGATGGCCACTTCTGGTTTATTAGCAGGAAAGAATTATGCTATAAACTTTTAGCAGTAGCCTATCAATAGCACCAAAAAAGAAAAGGCTAGCAGACAGTCACTTTGCAAAAATTAAGCACACTTATCTGATTTTATAAAATAAATAAATAAAAATAAATACATAACACTTTTTTTAAATAATCATAAAAATCTTCAATCTAATCTATCGATCTCATCTTGAAATATAATTCAGTTACCAACTTATATTATAAAAAATGAAAAGTATTTTTGAGGGATGTTTAGAATAGCGGTAATAATTATTTAAAATATTTTTATTTAAAAAATATTTTTAATAGTAACTTAACAAAATGATAAAAAAAATATATATCAGGGCAAATAAAAAACTTTGAATTTTTTTAAAGCTATAATTGAAATATGGGGTCAAATACCTCTTCCAGTATTTTTTTATTTAATTATTTTAAAATGTCGATATTAAAAATAAATTTTAAAAAATATTACAATATATTTCAAAGAAAAAATATTTTTAAATATTACAAAAGATAAAAGGAAAGCTAATTTAAGAAATTTTCAATTGGAGAAACGAGAATAAAAGGAAATAATCATCATTTAAACAAACGGTGCAGGTACGCATCTGCCCCGCCAGGCAGCGCAGCAGCCCCCTTCCATCTTTATTAAAAAAAAAAACTCCTTATAATTTTTTTTTATAATATAATTACGGTTGTTCTTTATTTTTTTAATATATTAAAATAATATTAAAATATTAAAAAATATGAAGTTAAAATAAAAAATAAAAATTTTTAATATTTTTTAAAATACAAAAATAAATAAGCGGTATCTTATCTCAGTTTTTTAGGTCCTATGTCTTTGCAAGTGGAAGTGGGACCCAATACCACCAAAAAACAAATAAAAAAAGGGCCAAAAATAACAGTCACATACCGGTTAATCCAAACACTTATCGCAACAACAACACAACAAATTACCATTTAATCACTGTGTGTGGTGAGCACATACAGACATAATTTGTTTAAAAACTGTCCCAAAAAATAAAAAAAATCCACCACTCCTAATGTCATATCCATATAACTAAAATACACCTGGGTGTACTCTAAGATAGATTCCCTTCCTTACCCTTTTCGAGACTGGTTCAGACAACCAAACTGACGGTTAAAGCCAAAAACACCAACCTCTCTCTCTTCAAGTCTCGACTCTAATTGCTATATGAGCACGAGATGATCCTCTTCTGTTCTAGACAACAAAAAGACAATATAGAAACCCCCAAACGACATCTTTCTGATCACTAGGATTTTAAAGGCAGAGCATGAAGAAAATGCTGCACCGTGAAGGAGAGGAAATGACAGACTCCGGTGACAGTACGGTGATTGTAGGAGTCAAGCTTGATTCAATGAGTAGAGAGTTGTTGACTTGGGCTTTAGTCAAAGTGGCTCAACCTGGAGATACTGTTATTGCTCTTCATGTTCTAGGTAGTAATGGTAAGTGAAACTTTGAACTTGAACTGATATTGTTTTTCGTTTTTTGTATTGGTGGTCTGATTTTGGTGATTTGGTGAAATAGAAATTGTGGACCGTGAAGGGAAATCTTCGCTTCTCTCGCTTGTTAAAGCCTTTGACTCTGTTCTTGCTGTTTATGAAGGTTTCTGTAACTTGAAACAGGTTGGTTTTTGGTTTATTACATTAATTTAAACTTGTATTCTTTCATTTGCTATATATATGGCATGTGTGTTTTTGGTACTTAAAGTGATGTGATTTTATTGCCATCTGTTCGGTTGATGAGAAAATGAAAATTTTCGAGTAGATGTTCGTTGACAAGTTAGAAAAGTTGGAGAGTTTTGGGGGGGTTTGATGGGATGTGTGTTGCAGGTGGATCTCAAGCTCAAGATATGCAGAGGTTCTTCAACTCGAAAAATTCTAGTCAGGGAAGTAAAATCTCATGCAGCAACGAAGTTTATAGTTGGAGCCGCCAAGAATCATCCTTCAATTTGGTCATCAACATCTGTGGCCAAGTATTGTGCTAAAAAGCTACCAAAGGACTGTTCTGTTCTTGCTGTCAATAATGGGAAAGTTGTTTTTCAAAGGGAGCGCTCTCCAAATACTACTGGTGACTTTTTATTGTTTATTGGAGCTTTACACCAATTTAATTTCTCTCTTATGTTTTTTTCCTCAATTTTCTGGGTGCAGTAGTAAACAATCATGTAATTGTTTCAGGAACAAAAGATCATAGTAAGAGTTTGCTTAGTGTCGTTCACCGGACGATTTCATCTGAGAAGAATTCCAGAGTATTGAATGAAAGTGGTGCCAATGGGGGCTCTAAGGATGATCAGGATAATGACCAGATTTTGGAGAAGGCCTTAATGAAAGCTCGTTCGAATAGTCTGGAAAGTATCATGAAAGAGAATTGCTCAGTTTGTGGGTCGGTTACGATATCTGCTGATGATTCCAGTAATGAATCTGCAGAAGCATCTTCCAGTGATAATGGAGGTGATGACAAGTCTTTAGCTCTAGTTCCGGTACCAAGGCTAGAGGAACCCACGAGTTCAGTTTCCACATTAATTAGACAAGTGCCTGAATTAAAACCTGGTTGGCCACTGCTCTGTCGTGCAGCTTTACCGGATCAAAAAGAATCAAACATATCTTTGGTAAGGCAGGTCCGTGTGGTTCAGTGGGAGCAACTCTCATTATCCACTGTCAATTCCGATCATAAACAGAATGGTTCTGATAAGGGTGAAGATAAATTGAATTTAGATGGAGAAAGTGGTGCAATTGTTGCAGTTGGAATGGAGACAGCGACAGCTCCGCATACTCCTCACCAAAATTCAAGAAGTCCGCCAAAAGAATTGGAGGGTCTTCATGAGAAATACTCAGCAACTTGCAGATTGTTTCAGTACCAAGAACTTCTCTCAGCTACATCCAATTTCTTGGCTGGTCTGTTTCCCTGTACAAATAGAAATTCAAAGCAACTTCAGCTTCTTTTTCACCATCATGTGATTGATCCGATCTTTTTATTTTGTTTTTCAGAAAATTTGATTGGCAAAGGGGGCAGCAGTCAGGTTTATAAAGGTTGCCTTCCTGATGGCAAGGAACTTGCTGTGAAAATCTTAACGCCATCTGAAGATGTGTTGAAGGAGTTTGTTCTGGAAATTGAGATCATCACTACCTTACATCATAAGAACATCATTTCTCTCTTGGGGTTCTGTTTTGAGGACAAAAATCTTCTCTTAGTTTACGATTTCCTACCAAGAGGAAGTCTTGAAGACAACCTTTATGGTAATTGATTAAAAATTCTCTCTTGATCAAATAATAGTCAAACCCTTAATTAGTTTCTAAATAAACTGTTTAAATCTTTCCCGTGCTTGTTTATTTAGGTAATAAGAAGGACCCACTTACATTTGGTTGGAATGAAAGATATAAGGTGGCTTTAGGAGTCGCAGAGGCCTTGGATTATCTTCATAGCTGCAGTGCTCAACCTGTGATCCACAGAGATGTTAAATCATCCAATATACTATTATCTGATGATTTTGAGCCACAGGTGATCGATGCATTTTCAACTCTTCATCTTCTCCTACAATAGTTTACTCTCTGGGTTTGTAAGTTCTGAAGCTTTCCTGGTATTCTCAGCTCTCTGATTTTGGACTTGCTAAATGGGCACCGACCTCTTCGTCTCATATAATCTGCACTGATGTTGCTGGAACTTTTGGGTATGTTATTTCTATTGCCACACCATTGATGTTACTATGAAGTTTTGTCTTTCTTGTCTTTTCATTACAAAGAGTTAATATTATGATTTTGATTGTCTTGTGGATTTTAACGAAATAAATAATAATTTATTCCACTAGTTGGTTACTAAGAATAGATAATTGCTGCAGTTACTTGGCTCCTGAATACTTCATGTATGGCAAAGTTAACAAGAAGATTGATGTGTATGCATTTGGTGTTGTACTCCTTGAGCTTCTTTCAGGGAAAAAGCCAATAAGCAATGATCTTCCAAAAGGCCAAGAGAGCCTAGTTATGTGGGTATGTCCCTTGCTACTCGTTGAATTAACTCGGCACTGGATTTTTACATCTGGATTTTGTCTCTGAAAATCACATGCATTTGCTTGTCCAGGCAAAACCGATCCTAAACGGTGGAAAGGTTTCCCAATTGTTAGACTCAAGCTTGGGTGATAGCTATGATCTTGATCAGATAGAGAGGATGGTTTTAGCTGCCACTCTGTGTGTAAAACGTGCCCCCCGAGCTAGGCCTCAAATGAGCCTTGTAAGGCATTTTTGTATCCTCTTTGTTCATCATGATATGCCTCCTTATCTCTCACCACTCTCGATGCATTACCTCAATTACAGCATCATTAGCTCCGAAGTGTACTTGTTAAACATGAACATTTTACTTGTTGCATTTCCTGGTGTCTTAGTTCTTTTTTTTTGGTTCAATAAAGGTTGTGAAGCTCCTCCAAGGTGACGTGGAAGCGACCAAGTGGGCAAGGTTGCAAGTTAACGCTGCAAGATCCCAAGTCATACCAAAAAATTTATTATAAGCACATTTAAAAATATAAAATTTAAAAACTTGTCTAAGCAAGGAAAAAGATAGCTAAAAAAATCTTGAGCGAACCCGATAACGAACTAGGTCAACAAATAAAAATATATGAATTATGACATGAAATTGGGATGACCATATAATTAGAAAAGCAAAAACAAAATATCACCAAAAGATATATTAAAAAAATACTTTAGAAAAAGACATAAACCGGCATGGATTAATCCTTTTGATTCATTACTTGAGTCATGAAACTAGAATGACCTCCTTAAAGGTAAACCTAAAAAAGCAGAGATATAAGATTCTTAATCAAATAAATTTTAAGAGATAAAATTAAAAGAAAAAAATCAATAAAAACAATGCAATACAAAAAAATAGCAATTAAAATAATTAGGGTTAAATTTTACATAAAAATAAAATGAAATTAAATGTTTAAGGATGGAATTGTAAAAATAAAATAAAATTAAAAATTAAAAAATAGCAATTAAAAGAATTAGAACCACATTTGACATAAAAATCAAATGAAAATAATGCCTAGAGGTGGAATTGAAAAATAACAAATCAATCTAGAAAATGATTTAAAACAAAATAAATAGCAATTAAAAAAATAAGGATCAAATATGAAAACAAATAAAAAAAATCAAATGACTAGGGATGAAATAAAAAATAAAATCCAATTAGAAATAATTAATGTAAATAAAACAATTGAAAAAAAAAGAGAGAGAGAAGAGGGAATGAATCAAAAGAAAAAATAAAATGAAAGATTGATATGAATTTTTGAATGGTTAGCATGCAATTTGAGAAAGAAAAAAAGAAAAGAAAAAAAAAATTCAGACTAAATTACTATACATATGACACCTAAAGAAAAAAAAAAACATCGATATAAATCAAATAATATGATAGAACAACCAAAATCAACCACACGCACTACTAGAAGGCTATCGAGCAATTCACACTTGCAATACATGAATTAATAAATTTTTTTTTGTAATTTGTATAAAATCAAAAATACCTTTAAAACTCAACAATAACACTAAACAAATCATGTAAAGTTATAAGCAAACCCTTAAAGATAAGGCTAAAAGATTTGAATGGTAAGAATATTGCAGTAAGTATATTGTTCTATCTAATATAAAAGCACAGAAAGATTCTTATGGAAGGCACATATAATTATTTTATTGAAGGGTTGTATTAATAATTTTATTGTGTATTAAAAAATTCAATTACTAAAATAACCTTGTATATTTCTTAAAAGATATTTATATCATAATAAAATTACCACCTCATAATAAAATATTTATATTATTATAATGAATACACACACACATATATATATATATATGTATGTATGTATTCATTATAATAATATAAATATTTTATTATGAGGTGGTAATTTTATTATGATATAAATATCTTTTAAGAAATATATGAAATTATTTTAGTAATTGAATTTTTTAATACACAATAAAATTATTAATGCAACCCTTCGATAAAATAATTATATGTGCCTTCCAAAAGAATCTTTCTGTGCTTTTATATTAGATAGAACAATATACTTACCGCATTATTCTTACCATTCAAATCTTTTAGCCTTATCTTTAAGGGTTTGCTTATAATTTTACATGTTTGGTGTTATTGTTGAGTTTTAAAGGTATTTTTGATTTTGTACAAATTACAAAAAAATTTGTTAATGTATGTATCTCAAATGTTAATTGCTCGACAGCCTTCCACGGTGCGTATGATTGATTTTGGTTGTTTTACCATATTATTTGATTTATATTGATGTTTTTTTGTTTCCTTTAGGTGTTATATGTATAGTGGTTCAATTTGAAATTTTTTCTTTCTTTTCTTTTATTTTTTTTTCTTTCTTAAATTGCATGCTAACCATGCAAAAATTCATGCCAGTCCTTCATTTTATTTTTTCTTTTGATTCATTCCCTCTTCTCTCTCTCTTTTTTTTTCAATTGTTTTATTTACATTAATTATTTCTAGTTGGATTTTATTTTTGATTTCATCCCTAGTCATTTGATTTTTTTTATTTGTTTTCATATTTGATTCTCATTCTTTTAATTGTTATTTATTTTATTTTAAATCATTTTCTAGATTGATTTGTTATTTTTCAATTCCACCCCTAGGCATTATTTTCATTTGATTTTTATGTCAAATGTGGTTCTAATTCTTTTAATTGCTATTTTTTAATTTTTAATTTTATTTTATTTTTACAATTCCATCCTTAAACATTTAATTTCATTTGATTTTTATGTAAAATTTAGCCCTAATTATTTTAATTGCTATTTTTTTTGTATTGCATTGTTTTTTTATTGATTTTTTTCTTTTAATTTCATCTTTTAAAATTTATTTGATTAAGAATCTTATATCTTTGCTTTTTTAGGTTTATTTTTAACGAGGTCATTCTGGTTTCATGACTCGAGCAATGAATCAAAAGGATTAATCCATGCCGATCATGGCACTAAGCTAAAAGTGGAGTTCCAGTCACAGTCATGGCAGTCATGGGCTCACAACCAAGTCCAAAACATCACCTGTTCACTTGCCGTTTCCACCAGCACCATGTTTATGACACTAACACAACCAGAGACTTTGAAGGAATCCAGCGGGTGAGAAACGTTCGAAAGATTTTACCTATGAATAGACTGTCTGAGCTTGATCCCTGTCCCTGACGAAACTCGCCCTTGAAATCATCCCTGTTCTCCACCTTCCACTTCTACAAAGGCCTATCAATCGCACAACAAGATACAGAGCAGTACTGTATGAGCAAAATAATGAGCCTCCTTTTCTTCTTTTGCCCGAACAACTAGTAAAAGATGCATGGAGACTTTGATTATTGAAAAAAAAAACTAATTTGCGAACATGTAAAAGAATCAAGAGTAACAATTAATTAAGAGAATCGGAATCATCAAACTGCAAAGATGGGGTATGTATTGCATCCTAGTATCCAGCTATCAAATATTTAAAATTATAATAATATTGTGTTTTAAAGTATTTTTTTTAAAAAAAATATATCAAAATAATATTTTTTATTTTTTAAAAAATTATTTTTAAGATAAGGATATTAAAATATCAGAAAATATAGAAAAATAATTTTTAATAAATTTGTTTTTTGAATTTTAAGGAAACTTGGCATAAAAATCCAAGAGTAACAAAATTAACACAAAAACCAAATATGTGTGTGTGTGTGTGTGATATTAATTAACTAGGTCTAGAATTTAGTAAACTTGGTAGAACAGATATGCGAGCCCTGCTTTTCACTTTACCTCCACTTAAATATGCTGGTAAAGTTGCGTGCATCACTCGCGCTGGGGCACGAAGAATGTGAATACAATAATTAAAATAAATATTATTGATTATTTTTTAATTGATAAAAAAAAGAGATTAAAGAATTTAATAATTTAAGGCAATCAATAAATTATTTTAATCATCTAATTAAAAGAAATGATTAAAAATATTTTTTTATAATTTATTTTATTTTATTCAAACATAAATCAACTCATGAAAAAAAAATCTCAAGATCACGTGAATAATAAAATAATATCAAAAAAATAAAAAAATAAAATTAAAAATGTAAGATAACAAACCCAAATTGAGATTCTATATTAAGAAAAAAACATACAAATAAAAACAAGAAAAACTTAATACAAGTTGATAAGTTCTGCAAGTTTATAAGTTCTTGTATAATAATAGATAAGATTGTACAAAAACCCATCTATAAAAAAAAAAGAAAAAAAAAAGAGAATTCTTTTCAAAGAAAAACAGGGCCAAGTAACTATGATAAGAAAAAAAAATATCAATATAATGAAGAGTAAGTCAAAATAGAATAACAATTTAAAAAGCCAAATCTTAAAAATAATTATTTGGCTAAAAAATTATGGCAATAAGCTACAAGAGAAGAAAAATAGTTAATAAAAAATACAATTGTCGAGGAAAAATGGGTGAGACTACAATATCTCCGGCTATCCCATATTATAATAACAAACGACACCTTCACATCACATGCTAAAACTAACCAATTAAATTTTTGTTTGGTTTTTTAGTTTAATTATTGTTATAATTGTAATTTAATAGAAAAATATTTGATTAACAGGTGAGATTTTACACCACCAAAACTTTTTAATTTTTTAACTAAATATTTTATCAATGATTATATATTTAGTTTGTCAACATAAATTTTACAGATAAACTTATAAATGAAAACACGTCATCAAAACACTTATTATCCGTGATTTATGGCATGTCGGGGAGTTCACTTGTAACATAATTATCGATGATTTTATAATGAAAAGGCATATCAAGCAAAAAAAAATATACACTCAATTTAATTAGTATTTTCATATGTAAATATATAAATATGACATGTCACCAACAAAAATATTTTATGTAATTCCATCATTGTTTTTTTAACATGCCAGTAATTTAATTGATGAGTATGATATATTATTGACAAAACAACTATATGTTATTTTATCGATATTTTTTAATATTATTAACAAAATTAAATTGTCGGTGATTAAACAATAACAATAATATTTTTATAGTAATTATTTTTTAACTCTCTAAAATATATTGATGACTTAATTCATTAATAAGATTACTACTAATTGAATTACAAAATATATATTTTTAAAAAATCTATTAAACAAATTAGAAAACAATTAAATTAAATTAAAAATCAAATATTAATTACAAATTTAAAAATTTATAACTTCAAATGCAATTTATTTATAATAGAGGGGCTAGAGGATAAGAAGACGAATCTTTATGAGAACCACGAGGTTAATAAAGAGGAGCACATGTACTACCTATCTATGACTTCAGTTCTATATATAATTGATAGAGTTCGACCGTCTCAGCATTAAATCATTTTATCCGAGTAGCAAAATGAGTTGTCTAAGTGCTCATAATTGATTACAAGCATCCAACAATTAAAACACTTTGAATTCTCAGCAAGTTCTTGTTATGTTATTTGAAATATTGTATGTTTGATTTTTATCAGGTCTACTAGATAATATTATTTCTAACTAGAAATCTAGATCAAGTTTCAAATGGGTTAAAAAATTGTCTTTCTATCTTTCATATAATAACATGCTATATGTTTTCTATAAAATAGTTAGTAAATTAAAAAAAAAAGAAGAAAAGAAATAGTTAAAATCCAATATATTACATGGTACTAGGTTTTATTATTCACAATGTTGTATCCTTTTTTATGGTCAATACATGGTACTAGGTTTTATTATTCACAATCTGTTGTATCCTTTTTTTATGGTCATTTTTTTTGGCATGCATTTATAAAAAGCTTTCTAGATTGAGAAATATTGTATTTAAAAAAAATTATTTTTTCACTTTAATTTTCTTAGAAATTAAAATATTACTCTGATTTAAAGCTTTTCATTTGTCACATATTGTGGAGTTCATTTTGGCTTTATGGTTCTAAAACCAAATGCAATTTCTGATTTTTTCTTCGAAAGTACAAATAGAAACAGGAAATAAGCAACCACACGCGTAAACAGCCGGCTGAGAGCGTAACGAAGAGAGATCACCCTCTCGTTCTTTTCTTTCATACAGCATGGTCCAAACGCGGCCACACAGATACGTCAAAGATCAAAGAATAGCTGCCACCGCTATGGATCCTCGATCTTCCTATTTCCATCACACAAAGTACGCCAATCCTCCTTCTCCTACTCTTCCTCTTCCTCTTCCTCTTCCCCACCCTCAACCTTCTCTTTACCGTAACAACCTTAATATTCATGGCCATATTAACTTCCCTGCACCACCGCCGCCACATCCACAACAACTTCGTCCACCACAAACACCACAATTCTCCCCTCGGAACCCTCAATTCTCCTATAACCATAGCCCTAATCATCCCCAAATCCACGATAACTATCACCACCAGCTGTCGCGCCATGACCTCACTCACTTCACTCCATTGCCTAGGGTTTCTCATCAATTCAACGACGACCGTCAGCCGCCGCGTCGTTTACCCGAATCCGACCACCGTGTTCATGAACCCCGACCTGATTTTAGGGTTCTGCGTCATGATCGGCAAACTAGGCATGAATTGGAAGGTAATCCCAATCCTAATTCCAGACTTATTCAGGACCGTAATATCGTGATTGATCGTGAGAGCGAGCATTATCATATTCGTGGTGAATTTGGATCGAATTCTGATAGATCTTCTACTGGCGATTTTCGAACTGTATCGAATCAAGTGAGGGGTTTTGAGTCAAATTCGGGGAATTATGAGAATAGACGTCGTTTGAATTATGATTATCATGATAAGGGGAGTGAGAATCAGAGTTGGTTTCGTGACAGAGAGGTCGTGAGAGAACCGCGTGATGCATCGATTGAATTTGGTAGTAATGAGATTGATGATGGTGAAACTAGGATTGCTACTGGGAAACGTGAGCATTATAGGAGTAGAGAAGGGAATTTGGAGGTGGAAAGGTATGGTGGTAAAAGAAGTAGAGAGGGTAGTTATGAGTTCAATAGGACTCCTAGGAAGCAGGTACAGAAAAAGAGTGCTCTACTTAGGATTCAACAGCCTAGTTACAGGAATAGAGAGGATGAGAGATTGCCTTACTCAGGTTATGTTGATGATACCAAATCTAGTTCTTTTAGAGGTAAAGATCAGGAATCTGGTTTTTTTAGAGGTAAAGATAAAGATAAGGTTATACACCCAGATCGTGGGATGGGAGAGGGAGAAAGAGAGGGAAGCCCAGTAGAGCTTGATGTGTCTTTTAAGTCTAATTCATTGGTAGCCAAGGCAATTTTGACGCCTTCTTCATCTACAGTGGGTGCTTCTGAAACGATTTTGACACCTAGGAATAGTAAAGTTAGGAAAGTGCTGGTCCCTGCTAAGGATAAGGACAGTATTAATTCATCGATGAATAAACCCAGCAAGGTTGCAGTAGAAGTGGGCAAAGGTGCAAGTGTTGCAAGTAAAGCTTCCAGTTCTGACAAGGATCTAAAGAAGACCAGAGAGAGAGTTATAGCTTCTGGTATTACTAATGTGCGAGATAGTAGTTCACTGCCTCTAAAGAATAGAGTGGAGATGCCTATGAAGAGGACTGTGGCTGTTAGAATTGGAACGCCTGGTAAAATATCTTCACTCAGTGGAAAGAAGAAAAAAGTTGTCAAGAGAGTAGTGAAGAAAGTTGTAAGCCATAATTCAACTTTATCTAGTTCACATCCAACAAAAACTCGTGATGAACCTGTGAAAGGAGATAGCTTTGCCCATACTCCAGCTGAACCCCGTGACACTGACAAGGCTGCAACTGTGGCTGATGTTGATTCACAGCCTTGTCCAATTGAAGCTACAGTGATACCTGAGAATGACAGGGTGGATAGATTTGAAAAGTTTATGGAATCAGGGCAGGCTGGCGCCGGAGCAGATTCTGGCAATTTATTTGCATATAATACAAGTGGAAAGAAGAGCTGCTCACGTTCTCCCTTGGGCTCTTCAAATCACAACGAAACCAAATTTGGTGAGATTTTTGTAAATGGTGATTGTGCCAAAGCCTTGCATGCTATCCCAAATATTGACAACAGTTTAACAAAATCTCTGGATGAAATTATTAGCTCTAATATTGGTGGTGTTGAAGATGTCAGCAAACAGCCTTGTCAGAATGGAGATTCTTGCTTACTTGAGAACAGTGCAGTGAGGGGATCTCTCAAGGTTATGGATTCTATTGAGGGCAATACTGATTTTGGTTTATTAAGTTTAGAAAAAACGATAATTCATGAGGATCCTAAGTATTCATGTATCCCTGTGATGGGTTTAGATGTTGCTTCAATCAACTCACAACAGAGAATTACGGTTTCTGACAAGGGGAAATCTGATGTTGGTTGCAAGGAGCCCTGTAGAAATCAGGGTAGCTCATTAGCTGAGAGTGGCATCACTGATTTCATTCAGGGTGCTAGTTTCCCTGTAGGAAGCAATGAAATTTCTGCTGCATCCATTTCAGGGGAAACAGGAAGTCAGAATGCTGTCATACGCCTCAATCAGGGAGTGGGGACCATTTTGGGTTCACCAAACTGCTTTACTAACATAGAAGAAATTGATATCTCCGGCCATGGAACTAGTGATGGTATGGGTGAGAAGCTATCTCAAGATGGGGCTGCTAAAATAATGGAGAGTGAACCCATCAGAGGTTCTCTAGACACCAAGGTTTCTACAAGTGGCAGCGAGGAGGATGCAAATGACACTAAGAAGAACGATAAAAAAATTGAAATGCCTCAGTCAGATTTATCAAGGACAGATGTACCTGACATGCATTTGGAGCCTGCAAATATGGTCACCAGTACCACTGCACATTGGGTGGACACAACTTTGAGATTATGTTTTGAAGATGATGGTACAGCTCAGTGTACATTTTCTGGTGCTGAATTTGTGGATGCTGGCTCACAATCCTGTAGTAATGTAGTCAGTGTTCTTCATGAGGGCAGTTTAACAGATGTTTCAGCGGCTAAGGTTTCTATCAGGAGCAGTGCTGATGGTGGTCAAAGAGGGGTATCACAAAGGAATGAAAAGAATAGAAAGTCCTTTGCTCCTCAACTGGAATTGTGTTCTCCAGTAGAATCTGATGCTGATGAGGGACCTGTATTTGCAGGTAACTCTACATCGGGTATGGAAGTGCCATCCAATTCTGGTGATAGTCTAACACTGCCAAAAGGGGAAGTTGTAGTGTCTGATATGGATTCTCTGTGTACTTCTGATTTGCTATTGGCGCGGAAGGGGATCACTGCGATGCTTGAAAATGGTTCAGCAGGGGAGCATTTAAGCTCTGTGGCTTCTGTCAAAGATGCATTTGAAGTTGATGGTCTAAAAGATGTTCAATCTCATTTGGCTGTTGAGGAACTGGCAGTTAAAAAAGTGACATCACATAGTCTATTTGTATCGGTAGGCGAGGACAACATAAACACCACTCCAGTTATGGTTGGAGGTAGGAATCAAAATGATTCCATGGATATTGATGCTGTTGAGGGAGCCAAAGTGGACATTGATGCTGCAGAAGAGCAAGTCGGTATTGAGAGTGTGACTGATCATTGCCAAATCCCTTCAAAACTTCAGACCCAGTACTTGGATGGAAATATGCCCAGTATAGATGTGGATGATGGTGGGTTTCATGGTGCAAAGAATGATTCGCCTGGTATGTCAAACAATCCATCTTCATTTGGAGATGGCTGTGCAAAGAATGATTGGCCTGGTATGTCAAACAATCCATCTTCATTTGGAGATGGCTTTGGAGTTTCTTTTACCAATTCCGGTGATGAACTTATGGAGATTGTACCTGAGACACTGTCTGATAGGGGTTCTCCAGAAACTTTGCCTGATGTCATGGGCACATCCCTCAGCAAAAATTCAGTTGAAAAGATTCATGAGAATGATGATAAAATTCCAGCTGAGAGGCCTGTAATCAATGTTGGTTCTGACTCATCTATGAGTATTTCAAGTTCACGAAATGCTAAAGTTGTTTTAAATTTGGATCATGCAGTGGAACGTGATCAGTTGTTGACTGGGAATACAGGGCATTTGCCTTCACAGGATTCCAAAATTACAACTCAGATGCCAAATGCCAAGAGTGGGGATTTATATGGAAAGAAGAACCATAGTAGTAATCCTATTTCTAAGATTTATTCAGGTCGCTCATCTTTTGTTTTTACTGCTTCAAAGAGTTCAGCTTCTTCATCTCGCATATCAAAAACTCGAACATGGCATCGAAATGATAATTGCTCTGATTCTGCTCCGCCATCAAACAAGGCTTTCTCGAGCACTGTTCCTGTGCAAAGGCAATTTCCTAGAAAAGCCGATAAGTCCCAGCGCACCTCTTACATTCGCAAGGGTAACAGTCTTGTCAGAAAGCCTACTTCAGTTGCTCAATCCCCAGGTCCCCATGCTTTGAGTTCTTCTGTATATCAGCTCACCTCTTCTGGTACTGATGAACCAAAGAAGAGTGCTGGCTCTGACAGTAGAATTGATCTTGCTGATCCTCTCAATGTTTTGAGAACAGGAGGCCTGGATGCTTCTTTTGAGAAACCGAGAACACATTCACTATCTAGTGTCTCTAAAATATCAAATCAAGCAAGCAACTCTTTGGGGGTTCGTGCATCTTCACCATTAGCTGAGCATCTTCACTCTCTTTGTACTGAAACTGTAACGGTCCCAGCAAAATTGTTGGAAAGCAATGACATTCCAAAGTCTTCTGATGACTTGTTGAAAATTTCAGAATCTCCAATAACTCAAAATAGCCAAATTAGTAATTTGGAATGTCACAGTGATCCAAATGATGGGAATACCGTGGCTTTAGCAAATGTTAAGAGCCTAACATATGTTAAGCGAAAATCAAATCAGTTGGTTGCATCTTCAAATCCTTGCGCATCTTCTGTTCAAAATGCTCATAACACATCATCTGATAGCTATTACAAGAGGAGGAAAAATCAGCTAATTAGGACTTCACTGGAAAGTCAGATCAAGCAGACAGCCAGCATCCCTGATGAAAGTTTAAATTCAGAGGGACAAACTGCTCTTAACTCTTTCAGCAGAAATTTTAGTAAGAGACGACTGCGTAAAGGTGTGTTTGATCAACTTACTTCTCTCTCTCACTCACTGCATTTTTAATCTCCGTGAAGAGCAATCTAAATGAACTGGTTGATTATGAGGCTTATATATCTTATGACTTTTATAATATTGAGGCTGAAAGCACTTGCACAACAGGAAAATTTTAGGGGTTATATTATATTATAGCCATGCGAGGAGCCTTTTTTGAGAGAGTGGGGTAATGTAGTCCTGGTGCAGAGGTAAAGACATCTCTGGATTAGAGTAGTGAGATTCAATATTAGCAAGTGGGGAAAAAAACAGAATTTGGTTCCATATTTCAGGTTTGGAAGAGCACCTATAACACCTGACATGCTCTGTGCAAACTCTGCAGAGCAGCTTTCATTGACGATGCCTTCTTTTACTATTTACTTGTTGAAGTTCGAAATATATGTTTCTCACCTTGGGTTCTTTTTCGGATAAAAATCTCTCACCCTCATTCTATTCCACATTTGCTGTGTTTCTACTGAATGCGTACGCGCCTAAGCTATTTAATTATGCTAGAAGTTTAGTTACTCTGAGGTAGGCAAATTGAGAATGCTTTGGTATGAGCCCTCTTTTTTGACTGATTACATCTTGGCCCAATGAATTGGCTGGCAGGAAGTCTCTGGCTCCCGTAATTTATTAATTTTCTGAATCTAAATAAAGAGATAACTTTGGGATCAGCTTTATGTATGAGAACATGGAGTTCTGGCTATCACGCTGCTTGTATCATATATCTAACAATGAACTGGCAAAATTAATGGCATAATTTATTTATTGTGGACTGATTTTCATTAAGAAGATATGAATCCAGTTAGTGTGCATGCATCATACATAATCATGGATTCTTACCACTTTTTTGGATGTACTTACCTAATGTGTTCAAGTTAGTCCAAACATCATTGGAAAACTAGTTTTTGATAATTCCTTTTTCCTTAATTCTTTCTAAAACAAAATGCATCTGGGATGTAATCTTATACTAGAAATTGAATAGTTTGAAGATCCATGTGTTCTAATATCCTTTGTACATTATATGGAAATTAAAGTTCTAGCTAAACTTTTTGCTTGGCAAGGACATTCTCTGCATAACTTTTTTTGTACCCGTTTATAATGTCAGTTGTAGCAAATTTTTAAGTAATTTTTTCTATGTTAAGCTGTAGCCCACAGTGGATGAAGCCATAATATACTTCCTGGTATAATGTGGAAATATTGTTGGAATAGCTTTTCATCATTTTTTGGGCTCTAGCTAATCTTAATTGTTAAATGGCTTCTGCTTATGAATGGAAATATTTATTAAGCAATGACATTCTTTCCATATCTTGCATTCCAAATTTTAATTTCAGCTATAGCAGTTCTGTTCTCAGTCCCCCCAAACTTGGTGTGTTTCTGCAAGTTACGTATTGTGATCTTGGTCATGATTTACTTCCAATGAATTAGCTTCCAGATATTGTTGGAATAGCTTTTTTTATCATTTTATTTTGACAAATCAATAATCATTAGAAAATAAACTGAAGTTGGCCATCATTTGCAGTTGTGACAAAGACTTGTAAACCTTCTAAGTTGTCTTTAGTCTGGACACTGCATGGTGCACAGTTATCAAAGGATGATGGTGATTCGTCACGTTGTGGGAAGGTCTTGCCTCATTTGTTTCCCTGGAAAAGAGCAGCCTATAGGAGAAGTTCCTTTCCAAATTCATCTTCCATTTCTGATCATAGTTCCTTATCTACAATTGGG
The DNA here is from genome assembly GCF_000495115.2 of Populus euphratica. Lineage (NCBI taxonomy): Eukaryota > Viridiplantae > Streptophyta > Magnoliopsida > Malpighiales > Salicaceae > Populus > Populus euphratica. Next base: position 480,620 of record NW_011499873.1, on the reverse strand, counting down.
TACAATAACTGGTGGTGTTTTCCTCTAGGTTTCTGCTACTAATTTCACTGTCTTTTGTGACTTTCCACAAAAAAATAAAAAAACTTGACATTCTTTCTCAGCAGGAAATTGCTACTTTTGAGAAAGAGGAATACAGAGTACACGAGGTCAAAACATGGATTTTCACTTAGAAAATCCAAGGTATTAAGTGTTGGTGGGTCTAGTTTAAAATGGTCAAAATCCATTGAAAAGCACTCAAAGAAAGCCAATGAGGTCAGTTAGGCTGGATTGCAGGCAAACCTTTTGTTTTATTTTTCCTATTTAAACAGATTTGAAGTCTACCTATGTTCACTTACAATGTAAGAGTTCCATCATTCTTGATAATATTCCATTTTGCTTCTATACAGGAAGCTACCCTGGCTGTTGCTGCAGCAGAGAGAAAGAAAAGGGAACAGAGAGGTGCTGCACGCGTTGCTTGTCCACCAAAGAATAGAAACATTTCTCGTAAGTTTACTCAAAGTATGGAGCTGCGCTGAATATGCAGTCATTCTGGTCTGAAGATGTCTCCATAGTGCTTGCTTATAATCTGTTTGTATGGGATTTTAGTGTTCATTCATCCATATGGTTTTTTGAAATATGCTTTTAATGATTGTCTTGTAGAACTATAATATAATGGATTTGAAAATATACTTACATTTTTTTTGCAGGAGAACGCATTTTCCGTGTTGGTTCAGTACGCTACAAAATGGATTCTTCAAGGCGGACTCTTCAGAGGATATCAGGTGGTCCTTTATTGATCTTTTTGTTGTTCATTTTGTAGGTTATTTATTGTGTTGGGTGTTGATAGCTTGGGCCTATGCCACCGAATTGGTTTCTAATAAGTGAAGAAAAATGATTTGTAGATGATGAGTCATCGTGCACCGAAGCCCTTCAAAAAGAAAAGGATGCCAAGAAGCTGTATATTCCAAGGAGATTAATGATTGGGAAAGATGAGTATGTCTTTGGTTTTGTTGCTTTTGAATAATTAGTTTCTAGTTGAGAGCACGGTGGATTGTTAATTGCCAGATATTTTAGAAACCTATGATTTGTGTTTTGGTTACTGGGTTATAAAAGTGGCTGCTTACAAACAAATTTCAAAACTGGCAGATATGTTCGAATTGGCAATGGTAACCAGCTCATAAGAGATCCAAAGAAGCGAACTCGCATTTTGGCCAGTGAAAAAGTACGATGGAGTTTGCACACTGCAAGATCACGATTGGCCAGAAAGCGAAAGTACTGTCAATTTTTCACAAGATTTGGAAAATGCAACAAAGATGATGGGAAATGTCCCTTCATTCATGATTCCTCCAAAATTGCTGTCTGCACAAAGTTTTTGAATGGTTTATGTTTCAATCCCGACTGCAAATTGACTCATAAGGTTTCTAGTCAAAAGAACTTGACATCCCTGTTTCAAATGGCTGATTTGCCTTTGTTGACATTCCTTCTTGATTTTATTTCTTTTGCAGGTCATTCCTGAAAGGATGCCTGATTGTTCTTACTTTTTGCAAGGTGCTTTTCCCCCTTCTATTATGCTTTTGTATAATCTATTGGTGATAGTGCAGGATTCTGAGAATTTTTCTGGCAGGCCTTTGTACCAATAAAAACTGCCCTTATAGACATGTGCATGTCAACCCAAATGCTTCTACCTGCGAGGGATTTCTCAGGGGCTATTGTGCTGATGGGAATGAGGTATCCACATGTTCTTTGTATTCGAGTAACTTGTTTTTGATTGACTTTTGATGATTAAATATTGAATTTTCGTCAAAAGGAGAAAAATATGTGCTAGTTGCTCCAAAGATGATTTACATTGCCATATCCAGTATTTTACAGGGACAATATTACTTGTAGGATTGCCCGCCCACCAGACCTTCCTTTCCTTAAAACGGCTGGCTGACACAAGCTATCTCTGGCAATTGCTATAAGATTAGGCTTTGAGAGACTGTTTTGCCCCTGAAACAAGTTTTTAGAAATGCTTCATTTCATTCCTGATGATCTTTTCTTTTTAATCGTTAGATATATATATATATATAATTTTTTATTTTTTATTTTTTAATGCTTGATGACTCTCTTTCTCCGCCCACATACCTCGCAAACCTTAAGCATGTAAATGCAATATAAATCTGCTATGCAGTGTCCGAAGAAGCACAGCTATGTCTGCCCCTCCTTTGAAGCAATAGGATCCTGTCCTCAAGGATCCAAATGCAAGCTACACCATCCCAAAAACAGAACGAAGGAAAAGAAAAGCAAGCGATCACGAGAGAACAATGCACAAGGGCGATATTTTGGCTTGATGCACATCAATGCCACTAAGACGAGAAATGCAGTGCCTGGAAAGCTCTATGTGCAAGATAATGATACCATTGGTTTTAAAGGAATTGCTGATTATATCAGCCTTGATGTTAGTGATGAAGAAGTGGTAGAAAATAACAATCCAGGTGATCTGCATACAGCATTCGGTGATAGTGACCCCTTGAACTTGCAATTAGGTGATCTTGATAAGTTAATTAAACCAGTCCGTATAATGAACATCTAACGCCAAGATCTTTGGTAGCTCAATTTTTAAGCACCAAGCTTGTGCCACAGGAAGTCTGTTTGGTGTACAGGAGGCAAATCAGGTTTTATCACTCGGGTTTTCTGTCATTGCAAATGCCTTTTCGGTCAATAGAATAGCGTGGGAAAAGATGGAATGATTTTGATGAGCTTGCAACCTTCTTTGGTTGTGCATAGGGTATATGTTAGCTCTTTATTAGGAAATTGGAATAGGAACAGGAACAGGATTAGGAACAGGAACAGGAATACAGATGCCTTGTGTTTTCTCTTCTTTTCTTTCATTTATAGTCTTTTTATAGGAATACATATTGTGGCTTCCTTTGTGTACATGATACGTTGTAATAATTCATAAATGAAATGATGCCAAGTTTTCGTCCTTCCAACTTCTTTAATTTTGTGTTTCTCATGCTCTTTTGGCTCCCAATAAGACTACTGTTACCCCCCCTCTTTCTGGAGGATGAAAGCATTGTGCTCGGCCTTAGTTGTGCTTGAAAAATCGTGGCCTTTTCATAGGCATGGCTCCGAAGTTGAACTTGAATGAGTCGGAAGGTATCCCGTCAATTTTAATTTCTGGAATACTGATGAGAATCGAGAATCGATCCCGGTTCTTCTGGCAGAGCCAAGAGCGCTGTGCAAAAAAAGATAAGTGGTATCAAAGTTAGTTATTGAACGTCAGGCATTTTCAGCCCAGCAATATGAGATTATATTTAGCCTTTGCATTGCAGAAGGGAATGAGAAAATTCAGAGTCACAATTACTACAAATTTGGAGTTGCTAATCATTATTTAATATTGTCGTAAACTTAAATCATCTTTGTTTTTGTGCAGTCATGCCATGCGCTACCCTGGACGCATCCTTTGGTGCGTGTTCCTCACAAAACCAAGAAAGAAAAAAGGTCGAGGGTGGCAAGAATGATCAGCTCAAATGTTTTGAACGTTCAAAGTCCACCGTTGCAAATGGACAATACATCTTTTTAATTCATTAAAGTAGAAGCACAATTTAAAGAGCCCAAAAATATAATACATACAGAGAAGGAAATAGAAACCCTGCATTAAGCTCAAAGCTAAATGCCAGGCTATTCAGAAAGATAAGAGAGTGCCATAGCTCAATTCGTGGTAGCCCATCATTTTCTGCTTTTCTTCACCACACAGACCTTCGTACCGTCAATAAAATTAAGTCTTATCTTATCCAGAAAATAAATGGACTTCAATCTGCTGGCTTTTTTAAGAATTTCCCAAAATCTCAAGTACTGGAAAGTAAATCTCTAAAAAGCTAGCAAACAAAAAGTTTATAGAATTTGACTACCAGTGCCAAATGCTACAGCGCATTAGATTTTTAGCAATGGCAGCAACTTCCTCTTACATTGCTTGTTCAAAGTTCTCTATGCTGGGTTGGCTTGGAGGCAGAAGAGAGCTGAGAAGGAGACGTGTAATCTCTATTTCAGCTCAGCAGCAATCTGAAGTCCAAGGATCACAGGTAGTGGATGCACAAGAAGAAAAGGAGCTAGAACAGGAGAAAGTGAAGCAACCAACGCAACCAAGACCAGTGGAACCACAAGTGAACGTGAAGAGCAAGAACATGAGCAGGGAATATGGAGGGCAGTGGCTCAGCAGCGTCACACGGCACGTGAGGATCTATGCTGCCTACATTGACCCAGAAACTTGTGAGTTCGATCAAACTCAGATGGATAAGCTCACCCTTATCCTTGATCCTACAGATGAGTTCGTTTGGACAGAAGAGAGTTGCCATAAGGTTTACTCCTACTTCCAGGAGCTTGTGGATCACTACGAGGTGAGTCTGTCATAAAATCACGCATTTTTTAGTCGAGAGAACTTAAAATAACAAATTGCTGGAAGTTCTACTCCATCTTTTGTTTAGATTTGCAAACCCTCTTGTAAAGAAACACAGGTTGAAATTATTATCGGACATGATTTAATGTCATGACATTTTTTTATTCGTTTTTCATTGAAAAACAAGAGCACCTGAATTAATTAGTGGTCTTTATATCATATTAAATCCCCCATAAAAGTCCCGTATCAAACCTAAAACAAATGGAACTGCATCGGTAAATACATGCTTACCCTGATCTTTGCATTATGAGAAAGAGCTGGGGACAGGGAGATAGTCGGCTTTCTTTACCCCCTTACAAACACATCTTTAATCCAAAGAGGACGCCAAATCAAAGTGATAGATGTTGAGGCCTTTTGTGATATAACCACATCTTTCTTCATCCCAACCGCAACAAAAAATCCATTCCAGAAAACATCAACTTAAAGCTTTTTTTTTCGGCTGCAACTTTAGGACTGAAATCACCTTCTTTCCATCCAATCGGCACTGATACTGCTGAAGCATCCTCATACTGCATTTTAACCAACAACAGCTTTGATTTGAATAAAAGGATGCCAGGGAACCTAGAATTACCAAGCATCTGTATCAATCTTGAATGGAAGATGTGTTCTGTAAAGTTCTGTTTGGGTGATCAGTGGATCCCTGTTATGCATTACGAATACTAACGTGTTATGTGCAAACAGGGTGCCCCATTGACAGAATACACACTGCGACTGATTGGTTCGGATATAGAGCACTACATAAGGAAGCTGCTGTATGATGGAGAAATCAAATACAACATGAATGCAAGGGTCCTGAATTTCAGCATGGGGAAACCACGCATTCTATTTAACAATGATGGCCAGCTGGAAGATGTACAATCATAAGATACAGATAGGGTGTCCAGACAAAACATAGATGAATGCATCAAGTTGAGATGTGGAATGTTTAAATACAGTTTCATACTGACGGCTCATCTCCATGAGCCGCTAAAAGTTGCATGAGTATTTAGCATTCTATGCATTGGCACCTTCTACCTGGCATAGTTTCTGGAAGTACAACCTTCGCATCTACCAATCTTCTTCACATGCTAGATTATATTTCATGATCTAATTCAGTCACTCATAAGACATCTATCTCTTTCTTATGTTTTGGCCGCATTTTCAAACATGAAGAGTCCAGCCAAGGTCGAAGTGCTCGAGATCCAGCATGCGATGCATTCTGGACAAAAAAGTAACAACCATATGGATTAGAAAGTGCCATATTTGTGCTTGCAACAATTAAAACAATGTCAAACACGTTTAAGCACACAGAGCAAATTCAGGTCCATAAATTATTTTGTGTTAACTGGCAAATATGGAAAGTCGAGGTCACAACAGTCTACCTAAGGCTAAAACTAGCAATTTAATAGATATCAAACCAAAGACAGTTCTCTTCCTTGTTGAATTGAAAAGGAAGATGATTTCCAATTTTGTTCGTTCATTGATTAAATGCATTACTGAAACAGATTGATGTCAACACTAAAAAAGCTTTTGAAAAGAAAACACAATAGAAGTTTATACTCACCATCAACCAACAGAAAAAACCACGCATGAGATTCAAAATTTCTGGCCGGTTACCCTGAGCTGATCGGATCTTTGCTTCCAGATCTACAAGAACAAATAAAAAAAAATTACTAGTAAGTTATGAACAAAATTAATCAAAAATCATAAAAATGGTATATCTATCATGGCCACGCATAAATACTGAGAGAGGGAGAGTAACAAAGAGAGTAACAAGAGCTCAAAATTCAGATGGCATGCATCTGTAAACTGAAAAACAATGCTGATGATAAAATCACCTGCATGATGGTCAAGATAAGATTTTCCAATAGCTTTTGTTTCATATCTTATACACCCACTCCGCAAGTTTATATCACGGTTCACATGACTTCGGTGAGATATTCTTTGCCACAGGTCTTCGAACTCCCTTTCATCATAAGGCTTTTCAAGGATTTTCAAAAGTTCCTCTCTAAATTTACTGGAAACTCCGTTGTCCATCCAACCTTCATCCTTAATTTGCCAAAACATAAATCCAAAACAGACTTCAGCTGTCATAATTATGCTAACATAATTCATTTAAAAGCACAGAAACATGATAAATAAGAGAAAGAATTGGAGGAGGAAAGGATGAATTACCTCTACAATGTATGCTTTTGAACTCACAAATGGAGTATCATTTCCACCAAGAAATTGATCCTTGTCCATGACAATCACCTCAGAATCAGAGGAACCCTGTTCATCCTCTCCAAACAAAACTCCTTTTCCACTTTGAGGAGCGAATACTGCATATCTACCATCTTTTTTAAGTGAATTCAAAAAACTTCGGTAGCTATGATCCACCATATCCAGATTCATCTCACATTTGTTTTTGCAATTTGTGGAGCTAGGGGCTTGTGGACTAGGCTTTTTACTTGCATGCCCATCAGCTCCATGTGGGACTGCATTCGGGGACTGCTTTTCAAACTTCCTTTCAACTGCCGAATGTCCCCTTTCTTTGGCTGGAACATCCTTTATATTTTGTTGAGTTTCCATCCTACAATTCTCCATATCCAGATGCATGTGTTTGCGCTTGCAATTATTCATACCAATAGCTTGTTGACCAGGTCTTTTCCTTGCAATTACATTTTCTCTGCAAGAAACAAGATTCGAAGGTTCCTCTCTCACCTTACTTTCAACTGCTGAAATCTTTCTCTCTCTGGATGAAGCAGCCCTGGATTTTCTTTGATTCTCTGTTATATGATTCACCATTGTCATTTTCACCTTATGTTTTCGCTCGAAATTAGTCAAACTAAGAGCTTCTGGACTAGGCCTTTTACTTGCACCTTCATTTGTAAGATCCACAGTTTCCCCGTTCAAATTCCTTTCAACAGCTGAAACCTTTCTTTCTCGGCTTGGGACATCCCTCAATATTCTCTGGGTCATATCCAATTTCATTTCTTGTTTGCTCTTGCAATTAGTTGGACCAAGAGATTCTGAATTAGGCCTTTTGCCAGCATGTCCATCTGCTCTACAAGAAATAGGATTCATATATTTTGTTATCTTCTTGCTTTCAACCACTGAAATCTTCATTGCTCTTGCTGGAGCACCCCTCAATTTTCTCGAAGCTGCCGCTCTCTCTTTCCTCGTAACACTCCTCGTTTCCACTCTCTCAATTCTCGAATCATTCTTCAACAATTCCGTGGTTCCTTTGTTCTTTCTCTTTGGACAGTCCTTCTGAGTTTTTGGTTTCTCTATGTTACACCCATCATATGCGCCATCTTGTAAGTCATACCTAACAGTTATTGATATCTCATTAGTCAGTGGAATCTCAAGAATGCATGATTTCCCATCCTGTCTAAGATTATCCAAGAACATCTTATAGTCAGGATCCTCATTAGTGTCGGCACCATCACCTACAAAACCATCATCTTTATTATTACCATCATCTCCTTCATCTTCCCCTACAATGCCATTATTGAGATGCCCATCATAAATGATATCATTATCTCCAGCCCTAGCACCGTCTAGACCAACATCAACTGTCCCAACACTAGCAATACCATCAGGCAGAGTCATAGGAGCAGTATCATCATCAACAAAACTAGTATCCGCATTACCACCATCCAAAGCCCCATTAATACCAACATTATTCTCCACAAACCGATTAACAAGGCCAACAGCATTACCATTATCAGTTGACCTGACATTTCTCTTGGATGAAGACTTGATATCCACACAAGCATCACAGTCACTATCAACATACAGCCCTCCATCTAAGTCCTTTAAAAACTTCTTGTAATGTTCATCAACCTCATATTTATCATCATCGTCAAGTAGAATACAGCTGCTGCTGATGGGTGCATTCATTGGAGACACGGTATTTTTAATACCACTGTATCTTTCGTTATTTTTCTTGGATGAAGAAGATTTCGTGTCAAGAGGAGCATCGCTATCAATAAACGGCCCTCTAACTGAACCATCATGATACTTCATGTAATCTTCATCACCAACATCGCTGTCATGGCCATCCTTCTGAGCACAAAAAATTTCAGAGCTACTCTTCAGAGCTGTAATGCCTTTACAGCTGTTGCCTTTTCCATTAGAATTGACCTTGAATCGTCGAGTGCCAATATTCCTTCTCTTCAACCTCCGATCCAACCTCTCATCATCCATAAAAACAAACCCTTCACTTTGAACAACAACAGGAACTCCTTCCAACGTTTTTCTTTTGGTAGACCCCATCAATATCTCCCCCCAGAAAAGAGGTCTTACTTCATATAATTGAACTAATTAATCACCCCTGTTTTCAAATTAAAAAGACAGACAATAAAAAATAATCAGTTCACTGCTAAAAATAAAATAAAAATTTCAGCTTGTCTCAAAAAAGAAACAGAAAATAACAATCTGCAAAACGCACCCATTACAGGGATGAATGAAAAAAGGGTCTAGACTTTCTTTAGAAAAGGAAACCACAAAAAAATCTACATGCATGCAGATTTCTAGACAAAGAAACCCTATTCACAAACAGTAAAGAAACCCTCCTTTCCTCTCTCGTTTTCTCCTAAATAACAGAAAACCACCATAATTATAGAAGTGGGAGAAGATTTTCTTACCTGATCAGCAAAAACATTGATGCTTTGATGACATATTGTTGAAGAGAGCCAGAACAAGAAAAGAGAGATAGAAAAGGAAAACCTAAAGTTATATTTGGGAAGATTTTGAAGAGAGAGCTTTGAAGTAAATCAGAAATAGAGGACAGTTAGCGAATCGAACGGGGGAGAGAGAGAGAGGGGGGGCAGAGGGAGTGAGTGACTTGTGTTTGGAAATCAAAGTCTGACATGGTGAGCAAGTTGTTGCCTATTTATAGGATCCGGCTTGGTTTGTACGGTCAATCTAGAACCCTTTTTTTATATATATCGTTATGAGCTTTTCTTTGTTAAAAAATTGAAACGACGTAGTTTATAGCCTTTTATCTTTTTAAAAAAATTCAAAGCTCTGGTCAACCTGGAGTCCGCCAAGATCTCTGGGGTTTGGTGTGGTCAGCTTTAATTAAAATGTTTGAAAATGTGGGTTAATTTGTATTTTTAAAATTTTAATTTTTTTTAGTAAAAGTAATTTTTTAATATATTTTAAATCGTTTTGATGTTATAATTTAAAAAATAAATTTTAAAATATAAAAAAATTATTTTAATATAACAATAATTTAAAAAATAACTACAATTATATTTTCAAATAAATCCTAAATCATATATTTTAATTTTGAGTTGTTGTGAAATGAACAAATTTATTTTAAAATATAAAAAATTTATTTTAATATATTTTAATATAAAAATACTTTAAAAAACAATTATAATTATATTTTTAAATAGATCTCAAATCATGTATTTTAATTTTGAGTTGTTATAAGATGAATAAATTTAATTTGGTTTGAATGAAAAACCAAACTAAACTAAATTTTTTTTTTTTAATTATAAACTCAACTGAACTGATCAGATTTGGTTTTGATTTTTCCTTAAAAACCAGTTAAGCCAATGGGTTATTAAATTAGGTTTTTAAGGCGTTTTAATAATGGGCCTAAGCTTCTGTAGGCTTGTTTTGAGTTTTTTATAATGATACTGGGATGTTTAGGCCTGTTTCATGGATTTATTTTTTCGTTACGGGCCCCACTCCTGGGCTTCACTGTAACAGTAAATTAAAGTATAATCATCATACAGTACATTAATTGATCATGCCCTTTCCTTTTCTATCAATTGGATCCATATAAAAGTGCCCAAAGAGATGGCAAATAAAACAAAAGGCAAACTGCAGGAAGGTGGCAACATCACCACTGTAAAAATAATAATAATAATAATAATAATAAAAGACAACCAAGATAGAGGCAAGATATACATGGAACACAGGATGCTGACATGAGAACCACAGTTTACCAAGACAAGAAGCTCGGCAGAACACCAACTCCTTGCCATGAGAGGGAATATCGGTAGAAAACCCAAAGAGAGACCCGATGTAGATGGAGCCCATACCGGGGAAGCAACTACAATCGCCGCCGTGAAATTGACTACGAGAGGCAGATACCAACCCAACCACGAATAGATGCTAGAATAATGTAAGCGTTTTTATTAAAGTAGAAAAAACATGAGGTTTGTAGATTTGATAAACTTTATTAATTTAAATAATATAAATTAAAAATACAGTGATAACAAATTAATTAATAACATAAAAAAGTTTTAAAAATCCCTATCTAAACTTATTCACATTAATATATCAAATTTATAATTTGATTATAATACTAGGTAATTCTTTAAAAAACAAACAAAATAAAACTATAAATCTTAATTATTAAACAATACAGTATTAAAAAATAAAAATAAAAAATTAACGAAGAAAAATTTTGGTCAATTCAAAACATTAACCCTGTAATCATGGATATAAAATTCAGATAATTTTCTAGAAAAAAAATGAAAAAAATCATAAAGAATAATTATTAATAAATTAAATGTTGATATATAAAATAAAAAAATCAAAAATCAAAATCAACCCATGCTAATTTTCAAAACTCATGACCCTACTAACCCTATAAAAAACAACCCTTAAAAATAATAAAATAAAATTCTAAGTTAATAAAATATCAAGAGATAAAATATATATAAAAAAAAGCAACTAAAAAAAATCCAAAGAAAAAGAGAATTCAATAAGAAAAATAGAGATTAAATTTGATGTAAAAATAATTTAAAATCAAATATTAAAGAATAAAATTGAAAATAAAATTTGATTAGGAAAAAAGATAGAAAAAACAATTAAATGGATAAAAATTAAATTTGATATAAAAATTAAATGAAATTAAATGGTGATGAATGGAATTGAAGAGAAAAAATAATCAAAAAAGATAAAAATAAAAATAAAAGGTATGAAAATCAAATTAGATATAAAAAAATAAATAAAAGGATATCTTTATATTTTGATAAGGAAAAAGAAAAAAAAAAGAAGAAGAAGAGAATTTTTTTTTATCACAACTCAATCCCTGCCCTATTGTATGCACTTACCACATCATTACAAAAATCATGTTGGGTTGCTTATAATGCAACCATAAAGGGAGATGGAATGATGTCTTGCGCGATATTTAAAGTGTGCAAGAGTCTTTACTTGCTAAAACGTGCATTCTAAATATAAATTATTTTTATTTTTAAAATAATAATTATATTTATTAAAAGATCAAATCACTTCTTAGATAATCTAATAAATATTAAAAACTTATTTGGAAATACAAAAATCTCCTCAATGGAAGCTTAAGATTTTTTTTTTAAATAATAATATGCTTTTTAAATGTTAAAAAGACGAAGTTGTTTAGATGAACTAGTGTATCCTATATATGACTGTATTATCTAATTAACAAGTTCATTGATTTTTTGTTAAAATAATAATTATATTATTACGATGAATGATTTGTGTCCATGTGTAAAATGAATCCTTCATGTCAATTAATTTTTTTAATAAGTAATACAATAAAAGAAGACATGTTAAACATCAAAAGCATATTCCAACTTATAAACCAATCTAGACGGAAGCTGCAGCTTGAAGGTAAAAAAACACTCTTAGTTTATGTCGATGGTGTAGTTGATAAAATTCTACGAGTATGATAATTTACATATAAAATAATATAAGAACATTCCATCTAACATATTTGTTAAAATTAATTTATTTAAATTTAACATAGCTATCTGATCTAATTTATTTGAATTTAATTATTAGATCCAAAATATCTTTAAACTTAATTCATTTCAAATGTTTTTTTAATAATTTTTTAAAAACTTAATATCGATCTCACTATTAGTTATTAAACTCGCTTGAAAAACTTTAACTTGAATTTTGATCTAAACTTAAGGATTTTTAATGAAACATTAACATGGTAAAACCTATTTTTTTATTATTTTTTTCAGAAGAAAACCATGCTTTTTTAGCCAAAATAATTTACTTAAAACAGATTTGTGTTTTTTGAGTCCGCTGCCGAGTGGACAACCATGCTCGAGAGCGAGAAGGGGAAAAGATTATTGAATTGAGAATATTCTTTGTGGATAGCTGAGCCGGAGCATATGCCTCATTCCCTTCGAGGGGTCGTTCACGGAATCAAGCTACATATGTATGGACTACAAGTGGCTCGTGATTGAAGAGAGGGAAGTGACAATTACCCGAACAACTGAAAACAGCGACACCACTTTATGACAGCTCACCAAAATAACTACTTTTCCTAGAAAGCTAATCATGTTCTTAAACGTACATGAAAAGCATAAGCGCGAGTGCTTGAAGGATCTTACATTAAAAAGCCAAAGATGAGTCTTTTTGGATTAGCATGATCTGTGATGTGACTAGTCTCTATTAATTTCTTAATTGTTTTTTAAAATATTTTTTTTATTGAAAAATATTTTTTTTTAATTTTTGATATTAATATATTAAAGTAATAAAAAACATTAAAAATTATTAATTTAAAATTAAAAAAATCTAAGACTTCAAGGGACTAGATTGTGAAAAAAATATTTAACCTTGCCAAATTGGGGGTGCTCTAGAAAACAGTAGGGACTGGATTGTGAACTGAATAATAACTGGGGGTCTGATTTATAACCATCCCATTAAATAAATAATTAATTATATATGTTTCTTAACTCTCTCTCTCTCTCTCTGTCTGCCTGCCTGCCCGTCTGATACATATTGGCAAGTGGTATTTGGTTTCTATTCACGTAACTCCAACTCAACCTCCCTCAAATATCAATCACCGTGTCATCGATTCCTCCTCCTCCTCCTCCTTATTAATCCGCAAGACAAAACAAACAGACTCTTCTTCAGCATGGAAGCATCTGTAGCGACGGAATCTCTCTCGAAGCTTAATATCAATGGCGATTTTGCTTCCTCTCTTCCCAATCTCCACAAAAACCTTCACCTCCTCTCCCCTCAACAGGTACATGCCTGTTTTTTTTATATACCACACATGCGTGTATTGTGTGAACATCATCTTGCATTTCATTTTGATTGTAATTGGTGGTGGTGACATGGCAGGTTGAGTTGGCGAAGATGTTAGTGGAGAAAGGACAGTCTCATTTGTTTGAGCATTGGCCAGAGCCCGGTGTTGATGATGACGAGAAGAAAGCGTTTTTTGATCAGGTTTTTTTCATTTTCATTTGGAATTCAGCTGAGATTTTCTTCCTTAGGTGGATCTATTGACAGGAAATTGCGAATTGTTTAAGTGTTTGCGATGTGGATTTGGATTTAGAATTAAATTATAATTTTAATATTTTTTGGCGAGTTAAATTAGAAATTACAATGGCACTGTGAAAGAACGATGTTGAATTTGGTATAATTGGATCTGAGAAGAAATCTAGTTTCCGTGTAAGCAAAAATTGAATGTCAGATCTTTTGTTGAGAAGAAATTAATGTGGACATCCTTTTGAATGTGGATTTGTTACTCTTTGCTGCCGTTTTTATGCATGTTTATTGTCTATTAATGTAAACAATGAGTTTGAGTTTTCAGTTCTGACTTCTACGAGCAATTTGACTGTGCAGTAACGTTCAGATCATGTGGTTGCAGGTGGCTCGGCTCAATTCTAGCTATCCTGGAGGCTTGGCATCATATATTAAGACTGCTAGAGAACTTTTAGCAGATTCTAGAGCAGGAAAGAACCCTTTTGATGGCTTTACACCTTCAGTAAGTTAATAGATATTTCACTTTTTCAATGGCTGACCTACTCATTTGTGCTCCATAAATTTCGTTTAGGTTTCAAATTTATTTAAATTTCAATGCATTGGTTCATGTTGAATTTCGTTTTAGTAATTCATCAATTGGTTAATTTATGAAAATTTTGAAATACTTGGAGCACACTAGCAATTCCATGCATCATCAATAAGTTAATCCCAAAAGGGGGAACAGAAAGAGAAAATTCTATACATCTGTTGCACATAAGTGATGGCCTTTTGGATGTGCCTCTTTAGCAAAATATAAACAAGTAGAACTTTTGTTGATATGAAAGCAAAAACGCTGCAGGTTCCTACCGGTGAAAATCTGAGTTATGGCGATGAAAACTTTATCAAATTTGAAGAGGCAGGTGTAAAAGAAGCCCAGAATGCTGCATTTGTTCTTGTTGCTGGCGGGCTTGGTGAGCGTCTTGGATATAATGGAATAAAGGTGAACAATGATACTGCTAACATATTTACTTTATGTTGATCTGGATTAGTTGAAAAATCTTTGAATTTCTTTTTCCCGTTTCAGGTGGCTCTTCCATTTGAGACCATAACAGGAACATGCTTCTTACAGTGCTATATTGAATCTGTTCTGGCTCTTCAGGAAGCTAGCTATAGAATGACACAGGGTTTGTCACCGAAAGCCTATTACCTTGCCATGTTTGAGTATCTTTAGTCAAAGCTAGCTACTTTCAACCTTCCTTCTTCAAAAAGTAAAAGATGATGGTTATCATGTTAAATAGTTCTAGCATTTCCAAGTAAACTCTGCTTTTGTAAATTATAGGTGGACAGAAAAAAGAGGTTCCTTTTGTTATCATGACATCAGATGATACACATGCACGCATAGTGGAGCTTTTAGAATCAAATTCGTATTTTGGAATGAAACCTACTCAAGTAAAACTTCTCAAGCAGGTAACATATTAGTCGTTGATGCCTAATTGGAGAGCTAGTTCAAAATACAAAATATGCATATGAATATGTTATTTTATTACTTATTTTAGGAAAAAGTTGCATGCTTAGAGGATAATGATGCCAGACTTGCTTTGGATCCGCAAAACAAATTTCGAGTTCAGGTAGCTATTATGTAAATGCCCAAAACTTGAGGCTGTTATATAATGCTTGTGATCATTTTGTGTTCTCTTAACCTTTTTTCTTTTTACTGTAGACAAAACCCCATGGGCATGGTGATGTTCACTCACTTCTCTACTCAAGTGGCCTTCTTTATGAATGGTGTGCCTCAATGGTTATTTAGTTTCTTTTCTTCTTCTCTCTCTCTCTCTCTCTCTATTATATATATATATATATGTATATGTATATGTGTGTGTGTGTGTGTATATATATATGTGAGTGTGCGTGTGTGTGTGTGTGTGTGTGTGTGTGTGTGTGTGTGTGTGTGTGTATACATGTGAGTGTGTGTGTGTTTAATGTGTGGCCATAAGAACTTGCATGTTATTTGATCATGCCCCTTTCAGAAAGTCTGTTGAAATCCTTGGAATAATTATGCTGCTAAATAAAAATAAGACCCTGGAATATCCTCTCATCTTTTTGAAGGATGTTTGTGTTAAGAGTATATATTCTGGTTTTGCATGACAATCTTTGGTTAACGAGGAGGATTTCTTAAGCTCTGTTGATTATTCGTTTTGTTTTCTAATTTTCGAAGCAGTACAAATTGAAGTCTTTTGATCCTACACATGGAATGACTGGTGACCCCTGATGCCTTAGTAGAATTTCAGGCCTTACTGATTAGTAAAGTAAAATAAGAGTATAAAGGCATCATCAGGCATATAATTATGCATGCACATATAGGAATAGACATAGTCACCATGTTACATGACTTGCTTGCATATGAGTTTTTGTTTAGCAGTTTGTAGGTCCCGAGTCTTCTGATCTTAGTTGTGTTTCCATCACCTTTTTAGGCATGATGCTGGTTTGAGATGGGTTCTATTTTTCCAAGATACAAATGGACTTCTATTCAAGGTTTGGTTACTTCAACGCCTTATGGTTTTGTCTATGCAAACACATTTTATTTCACAGTTATATTTGGATGAAAACTCCAAATTTTATGTTTCTACATGATTGTGTGTAGGCAATTCCAGCTTCAATTGGTGTCAGTGCCACTAAGGGATACCATGTTAACTCTCTTGCTGTCCCTCGCAAAGCTAAAGAAGCTATAGGAGGCATCACCAAGCTTACTCATATTGATGGTATGCAATATCATTCTTCCAAACATTCATGGAATACACATGCTTTATCTTTTTAAAAAAAAAATTAAAGGATACATGTACTTTAGCGTTCATTCTTCTTTGCAAGTCAGATATATATGTGCTTAGCCTCTCTTTTTTCCAAGTCATTCTATACTCAATGGGCTCTCTTCCTTTATTCGGGGGGGTGGGTGGTGGGGGGTTGGGGGATTTGCTTTGGACTGATATGTGATCTATGCTGCCGAGCAAAGGTTGTGCTTGTATTTTTTCGGACTCCAAGCAAATACCCTTTCAAACATTTTTATTGTTAACCCATTTGATATAAATTCTATATAATGACTGATATATCTTATGATTTTGTGTAAGTTCTTAATGTCCAAGTGAAATTGATTTTCCAGGAAGGTCCATGGTGATTAATGTGGAATACAATCAACTTGATCCTCTGCTTAGAGCAACTGGGTTTCCTGATGGAGATGTCAATTGCGAGACAGGCTATTCTCCTTTCCCAGGAAATATAAACCAAGTAAATTTCTTACAGAATTCCATCGAACAACTTGTGCTCGTTAATTTTCTTGAATTGCGATTGCTGCTTATTTGATATTATCTTTACTTGATGTATAATAATGCAATTCCAGATTAAAAAAAGGTCAGTTTTTTTCTGTTTTTGATATGGGTTTCTTTATATTGGCTTTATTAGTAGCAGCTTAAAGTGTACTGTGATGAGAACAGTTGTCATGTACTTGCATGTGGTTCCATTGTTTCATATCACTCTCTCCTGCCAACCATCCTCTAGCCTTTTGTTTCAGACACGCATAATCTTTGGAAGCGCAAATGTTTAAATGTGCATTGTCTCCACATCTTGGGCCACAATGTTCATGGAATGAAATTGCTGAGATGAACCAAAAATGTAGAAAAATGATCCTGCAGAAAGCAGACATGTTTTGTACTTGTTCATGATCCTAAAAGATTTAACAGCAATATAAAAATGTCTTTTCCTTTTAGAAATATACACTCTTTTTGGTATAACATATATGAGATATCATTGGAATTGGTGTAGCTTGCCATCACTTTTTTGGTGATTATATTTTATATTCTGATGTCCATTGAATATTTCATGCTTATGCTTGCTTTCCTCATCGTAAATCCTTTCACAGTTGATTCTGGAACTTGATCCTTATATTGAGGAGCTCAAAAAAACAGGAGGTGCAATAAAGGAGTTTGTTAACCCAAAGTAATTCTTCCTACTTGTATCTGCCAGGCTTTTTTTTTTTTTTTTAGTTCTGAAACATGATGCTACTGCATAAAAAGGCATTTCTGAATTCTATATCAGCCCATTGTTTTATAAATTCTTTCTGCAGATACAAAGATACCAGCAAAACTTCATTTAAATCTTCAACTAGACTGGAATGCATGATGCAAGATTATCCAAAAACACTGCCTCCATCAGCAAGAGTTGGATTTACGGTAACCATTTTTACCTTTGTAAGAGCATGGATTTTCAGCTACCTTATTGAGAGTCCTGCCCTTGGACTTGAGCCCTTGAGTCTGTTGTTGAACTCAGTCTTTTATGTATTCTCAATTGAACATTTTTTCCACCATTTGGCAATAACATTGATAATTAAGGTATTGCCATCTTTGTAATGCTTGTTAAACTAGTTCTTATGTGTTTGCTTAGGTGATGGATACATGGCTTGCTTATGCACCTGTGAAGAACAACCCCGAGGATGCTGCCAAGGTAAAAAAAATTGTTGGTCGTTGTTAATTGTTTCAGTTGTCAATTTTGTGCCATTTAAAATAGGCCAATGAAGTTGCAATAGTGCTAAAGAAAACTTACTGCGGGCCTTCAGACTATGGAGTCAATTTCTGGGGATTGCATATACCACTTGTTAACTGTATATATCTGTAGACAACTTTTAGCTGCCCAGTTTGGTTGGTGGGATTAAGTTTGTGTGAATTTTGCTGTTTGACTGCTTCGGAAGTGATGCTCAAAGGCTGAACTCAGAGTCTTGATCATTACTTTTCTGATTTGTGATCTTTTTACCTGATACCTCACCCTACTCACACACCTATTCCAACTTGACTTCAAGCCTGAAGGTAAATTCTTGAGTGGTTCTGTACTTTACTTAATTTGCTGTTGATTGCCTTGATTGGTACAGCAGACATATACACGTATGCATGCAATGTTTGAGATGCCTTAAGTTAGTTACTTGATTGATCCTGTTATCCTGCTTGGCTTACATGCTGGAGCCAAATATAGATACTCCTCTCCGATCCTGCTATCTTCTATCATTGCAATTCCTCTATTAAAACATGCAGAGCGATTATGAAGCAAGTGGTTTGTTATTTTAGAGATTAGATCACAGAGAGGTAGTAACTTAGCTTGGCTATTTGAAACAATGTCGTTCTTTATGGAAGAAAAAGGCCAGTTGTTGTCTGGTCGAGAGAGCAATGTCCAGAAGCATGTGAAAGAGTAGAAAGCATCCCTTGAAGTAAATAATCAGTTGTAGAAGTTGACTGCTCAAGGCTTCTATTATTATTTGAGAAAGTAGTTTTCAGATTATCTTTAATTCCAATTTCAAGGTTCTTATGCTTTTTTGTGCTCATCTCTGTATGACGTAGCGTGAAAAGCTTTCTGATTGGGGAATTCAGGTCCTGAACTGCATTTATTACTTTTTTTTCCCCATTAAAACTAATGAAGGTACCAAAGGGGAATCCGTATCACAGTGCAACTTCTGGAGAAATGGCCATTTATCGTGCAAACAGCCTCATACTTAGAAAGGTTCCTTTTTTGTGAGCCTTTTTCTTATAATTTGTGATTTTTTTAATGCTTAACTTTTCTCTCTCATTCTCCCTTAATATGTGTTTACTAGGTTGGTGTCCAAGTGGATAATCCAGTTAAGGAGGTCTTCAATGGACAAGAGGTGGAAGTATGGCCTCGCATTGTATGGAAGCCAACATGGGGATTGACATTTGCAGATATCAGAAGTAAAGTTAGCGGAAGTTGCTCCATCACTCAAAGATCTACCATGGCTATTAAGGGTCGGAATATCTTTGTCAAAGATCTCTCCTTGGATGGGGCACTTGTGATTGACTCTATTGATGAAGCAGAGGTATGTTTGGAAAATGAACTCATGTGTGGTCTCCTCTACTTTTCTAACATGAATATTTTGACAGGTTAAAGCTGGAGGTTCGGTGCAGAACAAGGGCTGGCTCCTGGAAAAAGTTGACTACAAAGATACTTCAGTACCTGAGGCAATTCGAATCAGGGGCTTCAGATTCAGAAAGATTGAGCAGCTGGAAAAGCAATTCAGTGAGCCTGGAAAGTTCGAATTGAAGGCTTGAAGAAGGCGAACTTGATACAGGGACCAATTTCTTTCAAGTTATTTCTCTGATACTCAAAAACCATCACTTAACCCATGAATAAGTTTGGGCCGGAAATAGTTTTGAATGGATATGACGAGGTGATGTGATGTGAACTGCCAAGATTTTGTTGATTTCGTGTTCTTTTTGTTTAAATAAAAAAATTTGTTGTCTCTCTTATTCTTTTTCTAATTCTGGGGAAAGGAATAATAGATTATGCTGAATGTTCTCCTACATCGATGCTCTCTCATCTTTTAACCAAGAGGTTTAATCCTTCGTTTCGTGACTTCCGACATCCACAAGCATTGGAGCCAATATATTGGACTGCTAAAACCAAGCTCGACTGTGTTGTTACGAACATGAAACATTCATGTGAACCTTGCCTTTCTCTGGACAAGGAGAGCTCTTGATCACCCACATGCTGATTCAGGTGATCTAGAGTGAGTTTGAAATGTTTAATCAAAGGTACAAGAAGACCTGACCAAATCGAGATCCATGAAATAATAATAATCGAGTTGTGGATTCGGAGTTTGTCTTAGGTTGTTCCGAGCCACACCTTTCGCAATCTTGCGCTTCCATGAACCAAAAATGCATTCGCAGGGGTTTGTTGTTTCAAGTTTACTCGTGACACGGACCTAAAAGGGACAAAGGAAGGAACAGAGCCTCTTTGTCCCTCAAAACGTCGTGATTCTAGCTGAATAAACCTATCGGCGTATATAGAAAGTCCCTTTGTTAGGATTCAACGCTGCGGAAACAAAAAAGTATTGCTCCCTTTGTTAGGATTCAACGCTGCGGAAAGGTTGCAAATGATTCGTCGTGTATCTTGCCGATTACAATCGTGTCTTTTTCCGGGAGAAGATGGCAAAAACAGAGCTGAAACAAAAAAGTATTGCGCATGCTTATCTGTTATTCTATGCTTGTCAGGATGCCGGAACCTGTCCTTGTAGGCCGTCAACACATTGAATAAATGGCAGAAAACTCTACATCGATGCCCTGCTTAAAATTCATTCAGTGTTAATACGGTAAGCTAGCAAAAATGAAAAAGAAGTGATTTCTGGTCATTGTTATTACGTGTAAAACTAAGGAACAGAAAGTGATTTCTGGTCATTGTTATTACGTGTAAAACTAAGTAACAGAAGTAATTTCATGAATAATCAAACTACATAGATGTTCTACTTATACAAGGCCACACGTAGGATCCTTGATTTGGCACCGCTTGTTATTGGTCCAACTTTCCTGTGTACCAATATGTGAAATATCCAAGTCCTTCAAAAATCAGATTTCGATGCCGACAAATGTAGATTATTATTTTTTTTATGTAAAAATTATATATGGACCACATTTAACCATACGTTCGGAGGTCAAACTGTAGAAGGTGGAATTCAACTATATAAGCGAAAATTCTGAAAAATTAAATGCACAAAACCAAAGAAACTTGAGGCTTTTCGGCTATCATGGCTTCTAGGCCCTAGCAAGTTCCTTGCAAGCTTCCTTATTTCATCAGAAAAAAATACTATCGGATTTTCATTCTTGTGCCTTTTCCCTATAATAAAAAAAATCCACGGAGCATCTATAAATATACCATCGCCCACCTTAATGCTAGGTCAACAATACGTGCAAGCTAGTATGTTCACAAATTAAATCTCTCATTATTTGTGCTGTTCGGTGATTCCAGAGCTAGCTAGGTGTACCATGTGTCCCCTTAAAACAAATGATCTGCACCGGATTTTCCATGAACTTGACAAAAATGGTGATGGTCTTTTGAGTACAGTGGAGCTCAATTGGCTTCTCGAGAGCATCGGAGTCCATTTTAGCCTAGAGGAGCTTGAGTCTTCGGTGGGGAAGTCATGCCTCAGCTTTGACGAGTTCTCGTTATTTTACGACTCCATAACAAAGCAGAGCGATGATGCCAGCAACGAAGCTGGGCTAGCAGACGATGAGGAAGGCCGCAACAAGGAGGAATGTGACCTTTTTGAGGCATTTAAGGTGTTTGATTCTAATGGAGACGGATTCATTTCTTGCGAGGAGCTTCAAAGTTTGTTATCAAAACTTGGATTGTGGGATGAGAAGACTGGTAAGGATTGTAGAAGTATGATTTGCCGGTATGATACGAACCTGGATGGGGTTGTTGATTTTGAAGAATTCAAGAAAATGATGCTGCTTACCAGTTTGTAATTATTCATTTTTGGGCCACTCTAGGACTCTAGAGGGTTGGAGTTTTGCCTTCGGTTTGAATTTGTGAGGACTGTGGTGATCAGCCTCTTAGACGACCTCACTGGGAGTCGACCTTGGCAGCCAGCTTTTCATACTATGTTTTCGTTTCATGTTTGTTGTATTATGTCACAGATATGTCTGTACAGCGGAATTTCTCACCGAGTACTATGATCGGAACTGATTTCCAGTTGCCACTCTAGCTACTGCTGCCCATATTATCCTTTAAGCTGTTTCTGTCTTTGATAACTTTGGTCTACGCAATCAGTATAGCACCTATTTCCATTTGAATCCTGAAGGTTCTCATAAGTAACTCAATTCAATCTTCTAATTCGACCCTTTATTTGAATCAGTTAGCAGTACGAATTAACAAAAGGACACAGTATTCATACATGAGATATAGGATCTTGAATCCAGAACATATATAAATCTTTATTCATAAGGAATTCACTTGATGGTTAAGAAAAATTGTCTTCTTTTCTAACTTTCTGGTTTGAATTTCATAGACATATGGGGAAATTCATTACATTTTAAAGATGCAAGAAATCAATGAAGAAGATGCGTCATCAGAATCATTCAGAAAAGATGCTGAATCTTGATTGATATTCTAATGGATGCGAAAACCCTCTTTATCTTTAAACTAGAAAAAGATTTAAAGATGCATGCACGAACATCCTGCGGGTTTCTTTCCCAGGATGTTCGTACGACCAATACAGTTTATGAAGAAGCTGTTGATCTCATGTTTTGTGACATAAATTTACTAGCTTAATGGGAGTTTCTCAGAAAACACCCATGAAATAGACTACCGTGCACCTGCAAGTGTCAAATGTCCTTTCGTTGCATTATTAATTAAAAAAATCTCTAACCGTCAAAATTCCAATCGTGGCCAACGGACACATGAAACAGCAATGAAGTTTACTGCAATATATGTATACGTAGCCCGCACACATTCATTCAATTACGATGGGCTAATACATGCAAGGCAAATTGGCTCACCCCCCTGACTGCTCTGTAAAATCCTGAGCTCAGGTTATGACTCTCTGAGGTTTCATGGAAGCTCACTTTGCTTTCGTCAATGAAGGAGTATATATTCTAACTCGTATTTTTGGCCGTATGTGCTCTCTTCACAGTATTCCACGGAAAATGGTATATCATATCAACAGTAAAACGTCAGCAGCGAGAAGGACTTCTTAAGCAATGGAAATACTGACCAAGATGCGTAGAAATCGATATGCAACTGGGAATGTTTTGCAATATAATTGTCCCTTGTGAAGCAAATTATTCTCTTATTTTGCAATCAAAGTTGTCTTTGAACTATCCATTTGTACGGTCAAGGACAATGCTGTGTTCAGGGAAATTTCCATTGCTGTGTTATTAGATTGGGAGGAAAATTCAAAGTCAACTTGATTTATTAGTTGCTTTCCGGCTTTAGTTTGAAAAGAAACGAGTTATTTTATATCTATAATTTTACCGTCATCATTAGCTTGTCTCACATCAGTCATCATAAAACATGGTAATGGGCAGAGATAAATTAAGCTCACGAGTCTTCCTCCATCTCGAACAATTGCCATTTGTGCTGTACATGGTCACAGTCACGGTCACTCTGGCAGTGCATTATTTTGAGATCTCAATAATTTCTTATTGGACAATCACCAAACCAGGCCTCAGCTAGTTTAGACTAATTCATTTATCACAATCGGTCGAGTCAGATACTACTTCAGGCGACCCGGGAAAAGCAGTCGGAAGTGGTTCTGCTTTTTATGCAAATTGCCCACCACTTTCTTTTTCTATTTTTGAGTATTTTTTGCTTATTAACACCATTTTAAAAAAATATTGGCCACATAACATAAGTCAATTAAAAAAATATTGGCCACATAACATAAGTAAAAAAAAAGCTTTAATGAAGTAGCGTAATTTGAAACATGTTGCAATTGAAAAATATCATATTCTAAGATGTTTTTAATAAAAAGCTTGGCATTTCAAACATATAACACGAATTACAACTAAAAAAAATAACAAAAAAATAAATTAAAAACATATTAAAACTCTAATTATGATATCATTAGTACCATTCAAAAAATCTTAATGAGATAAATCCTATAATACAGAGAAAGGTCATCAATAATGATAGGATTGAGTCTCTCTCTTTGTCCAAAGATAAATAAATTTTTATTATTATTGGATTTATTTCATTGAGATATTTTTGTTGATACTTATACTGTTGTAATCAGTTATGAATGCCTTAAAGATCTTTTTATTTTTTTCTTAAATCTTTTCTCTTTTATCTTCTTGGATTTATTTCATTGAGATATTTTTGTTAATACTTATACTATTGTGTTCGGTTATGAATGCCTCAAAGATTTTTTTATTTTTTTTTAAATCTTTTCTCTTTTATCTTTTTAATGTAATTTGTGCCAATTTATTTAATAATTTCTTTAAAATATTGTATTTTCTATGAGCAATATCTTAAAATATCGGGTTTTTTAATCGCAATATATACCAAATTGTGTTGATGTTTTTTCTAAAAAATATTGTTTCTGTTTTTTTTATTTTATGTTTTATTATGACTTTAAAATATAAAAATAGTGATAAAACAAAGAGAGGAAATTGATTCCTACCAAATAAAACAAAATGGTGGAGTAGAGGATTAATTAACTTGCTACCTTGTCATGAATCCTACACGTGGCAAATCATAACTAAAAAATAGGGATTATTTTTTAAAAATGACATGCTTTGTTTAGAATTTTAAAAAAATAACACATGTTGAAAAAATATTTAAAAAATAACATGATTTGAACACAACTGCAATTCTTATTATCATATTTGTTTATAATCATGATTCATGATTATAATTACAATTAATATGAAAATCCTATTTCAGCTCATTATCTCCGGTTCATTAAAGAAAAAAAACACTACTAAAACAACCTTTAATCATAGAAAATAACCTTCAATTCTCCACCAAAACATTAAAATCATCTCCCCCCCCCCCTCATCTCCACATATCTTTCCACTATATTTCTAAAACAAATTGTCAGTTTAATTAGTTTGATTCAGTCTCTTCATTATGACAACAGACAAAACCACCACCTAACCATCAGAAAATCAAGGTAAAATGATTTCCTTTTCTCTTACTTTTATAGGTTTCATTGTTGAATTATGAAATTTTAAGTTTTGATATATGATTGTTCATATGGTGTTTGATAATTTGTTATGTATCAAATTTGATTTTGTATTTTATTGTGTTGATGTTATCAAATATTTGTTTTATATATATGCTTAGTTAGGATGCCATATATATGAGGCAATTCTTCATTTACACATAGAGATAAAAAATTTCACTACATGGATCTTGATTTGGTTAACCCCTTTATTCTATGGTTGTAGGAGTTGTATATTTCAGAGGCCATATATATTGAATGAGAATGTAAGTTTGTTTTTATATCACAACAAATTAAAAATACTATACTAATTATAATAACATATTCACTAGATATCCTATAATTTACATTAATACATTTAATATTTTTTTGGTTTTGTAGGATTTAATTAAGATGTTAAATGTTTTATCAATTCTAAGATTAGGATTTAATTTTAAGATGTTAAATGTTTTATCAATTCTAAAAATTGATGTCGTTTTTAGATCTTCTAGTCCCATTATAAGTAGACTTTTATTACATCATTTATTTGGAGCATATCAAGATGGATCTTGACTTATTCAGTGCACTTACTAAGAGGTTGAGAAGGAAGACTTGTACATTCTATATTCAAGTAGGTGAGATGACATCTTACTATAAGATACTGTTGTTTTGTTTAGCTTGCCTATAAATGGGCGAGCACTTATTACTATAGGTATTCATAATAAGATTGTTCTATGTAAGCAAATATTTATACGAGCACTCCCCTCTTGAAATGTTTAAGGAGAACACTTTATGTATGAGATAACTTCATAATAATTTCTTTGAATTGTCTATTCATGTTAACGACTAGATTCTATGATGGTTTGTTAATGCTAATAATAGTGCAATTAACATAATGAATTATTTAATGTGGATTTTAAGCCATTATTGTATAAATATGCTAGAACATACATACTCTTTATGGATTTTAATGGAATATATGTGTTTTTTATTCTACCTACCACTGTTGGAGGACTTTAAGTCCATTTCACTGTATAGTTAGGGTTCAGAAGTCCTTACATGTTTGTACAGACACTTAAGTTAAACAACCTTGAAAAAAGCAAAGTAAGTTGGTGAATGTTTGTTGCTTTTACAAGTTTAAACAATGTATAAAGTTTTTAGTATTTGTATTTTCGAGCAATATCTGAGTTGATTACTAATAATTGATTTTATTTTTTTGTCATACAACCATGATCATGAGAGCATTTACATTTACACTTGAGGTGTCCCTAAATTGACTTGAAACCTATATGTTTGTTTACATTTTAAAGGTAAAACCATTGCTTCCATTAGAATACAAGTAATATGTTATTGATAATGTAATTTTTAAATTAAAAGTTATTTTTTTAATATTAATTCATTGGTTCTTTATTATTAGATGGTGTAGGAGTAGATACTTTGAAAATAATCCAACACACATTCTATTATTTTATCATAACGAGTTAGATGAATAATAGTTTAACAATTTAATCAAATATGTTATAATAAATTGCAACATTGATGTTAAAATAAGTTGATGTTGGAGTATGGTTGGAAATAATTGTATTTTTTATGTTGTAAAATGTATGAATAAATTCCATTATTGATGTTGAAGTAGGTTAATGCTAAAAAATAATGGGAAATAATTGCATCGTTGATGTTTGAAAATGTTGGGATAAATTCCATTCGAAATAATCACATTATTGATGTTGGAAATGGTTTGGATAAATTGCATTGTTGATGTTAAAATAGATTGATGTTAGAAAATATTGGGAAGTAGTTGCATTATTAATGTTTAGAAATGTTAGGATAAATTACAAATATTAGAAATAATTACATTATTGATGTTGAAATAGGTTGACATTGAAAAAGTTACAATAAATGCATTGTTGATGTTGAAGTAGGTTGATGTTGGAAAAATATTGGGAAATAATTGCATTTTTTATGTTTAAAAATGTTGGGATAAATTGCATTGTTGATGTAGAAATAAGTTGATGTTGAAAAATACTGAAAAATGATTACATTTTCAATGTTGAAAAATACTGAAAAATGATTACATTATCAATGATGAAAAATATTTGGATAAATTGCATTATTAATGTTGAAGTAAGTTGATATTAGAAAATATAGAGGAATTGTTGATGTTTGAAAATGTTGGGATGAATTACATTATTGATGTTGAAATAGGTGATATGACAATTCAATTTTCAACAACATATTTCATATGATATACATATGAGTGATAAGTTGGATGTTATTACTACATTATGATATAGGATGTACAAAGACATGTGATCTTCAGACAAGTGCATATTATAATTTTCAAAAATAAATATATAGATTGGTACTTGAATATAACACGTTGAATTATTATACCAAACCCAATATAGACTTCTCCATGCGAGGAGATGGAGTGTGAGCCATATACATGTTAGACTAAAAATGGTATAAGTATTTGCTACTTTTTGTATGTAATACAAAAGCATTTTATTTATAAATTAATAAGTGTTTTTTATTGAATGTTAGGTTAGTGAGTTATTATATAATGGTCAATACGTTGTAACTAATCTTTGCAATCTTAATGATATTAATGATGGAATTACTCATTATTGTACATCTTTTTGGTTTGAGACACGTCGCACTATACTTAATTTGTTAGGAGAGACATTGAGTCTGAATGATGTTATCTCAAAGAATAAGACTACACAAATAGATGGAAGTTATGCTATTGATAAAATTGACCAATCCACTTGTCATCACAAACATAGATAGACTCGGATATTTGTCAAGAAAAAAAATGTGTTGCAATATTTTTTTAGTTATGAGTTTTTTCTTTTACTTTTGTAATATTATCTTGGCCAATTATCATTTTAATTTTAATATCATCTTACATAATAAAACTTACATGTTATAAATTTTCATATTTATTTTGAATAAGAAAAATTTAAAATTATTAATTTATAGGTGAACATGTGAACATCGCGAACAAGTTGTTTAATATTTTAAATCAAGCATTTACATGTTAAAAAAGACATATTGTAAAGTTCCATTATTGCCAACATTAATTACCTTTATAATTAACAAATAACAAATTGTTTAAATATTGCATGAATTACCGTTATAACTAACCAAATAAAAACAATGTTAAAATATTACACCAATTACTATTATAATTAACAAACAAAAACAACATTAATTATCACACTTCTTATTAAGGTTTGCATGTTAGCATTTGGGATTTAAAATTAGGGATTATGAACTTAGGCTTGGGATTTTGAATTTTAGAATTTGGGATTTAAAATCCCTAAGGTTTTAAATTTTATAATTTTAGGTTTAAAATTATGGTTAATGTTTATGGTTGGGGATTATAAGTTTTGTTTGAGGTTAATTTAGGGGTAAGAATACTTTAAAGTTTGATTTATGGTTAATTTAAGGTTTGGTTTATGGTTAATTTGGGGTTAAGATAGTTTAGAGTTAATTTGAGGTTATAATAGTTTAGAATTTTATTAATAACACAATCGTATTTTCTATTGTTAGTTTATAATTTAACTGTTATTTTTATTCACAGTTATTTAACACAACCAACAACTATGTTTAGTATTATATGAAAATCTATTATTTCTCGAAAAAAAATTAGTATTATATGAAAATCTATTATTTCTCTAAAACTTTTTTTGTGTATGTTATATGTTTATATCTTTTATCAAACTATATTATTTTGGTTAAAAAAAACCCTAAAACATAACAAAGAATAATAAGGAAAGTGAAATTGTATAACCAAGCAAATTAGTTGCTTCTTGATTTTCTAATCTCGTAAAATAAAGCTAATTTTTGTGCAGAAACAAAGAGCAATCTATACAAGTAATAACTACCTAGGTTATTTCTTATGCTACAATGCAGGTGAAACAAAAAAAATTGAATGTCAAAAAATTTTCAAAGGTGATTTTTTAAAAAATATTAAAATAATTATATATTAAATTAACTTGAATTCATTTACCAAACTTGTGCTCTAAATCATTAACTCTAATAGGTCAAATTTGACAAAAAAAAAAAAACTAATATTAAAGGTTAATAATTGATATATAAAAAAAAAGGGGAAGGGGGAGCGCGCATATATATATATTTATAATAAAATATTTATTAAATATCAAAAGATTAAAAAGGGTTTTTTTAATTAATATCAATGTAAGAATTATAATTTCTTGAAATTATTTAATTATTCATTTGTGGTATAAAGATTATTAAATGATGTCTATTACTCATATATTTTATATGTGGTAAATATATTGATTATTATGTTTTAATATTATTTTTGAAAAAATAATTATATTTTAATAATTTGAATATATATTTAATTATTAATTTGGATGCACATATAATATATATGTTGTATTTTGCTATAGTTTTTTTTTTTTAGAAAAACCAAAAATAAATCTTGTTTACCAATTTGAATATCTAATGAAATAAAATAAATTTTAAAAAAATTGTTTTGAACTTTTTCATCCTTATATATTCATGTTGTTTTTGTATATTCTTTTTTTCTTCAAAATATCCCATGAATCACCAAAAAAAATATTTTTTAAAAAATAAAAAATAAAAAATTTCAAAACCATGTAAGAAAACATAAAAGTGTAAAAAAAAAAAGGAAAGAAAAAAATATCAGATATGGAGGCTTGGCATAGGCAACTAGAGTTCTTCAGTTCTTCAAATGGAGCTTAGGCATATAGGCAGGTCATTTGTTCAAATTTGTTTTTTTAATAAATAAGCAAACGATATATCCTTTGGTTTTCCAGAATCTAACCACAGTTGTGATGTGTAGAAATTTGTATTTAATTTTTTTTTTATCTAAAAAACTATTTTCAACACAATTTTGCTTAAAAAACTTAATAAAAACCTTTAGAAACTCCAAAAACCTATTATCAACCCAAAAACCCTCTAACATGGTTTAAAAACATAAAATAAAATAGAAAATGATTTTTGTTTGTTAAGAAAGATTAAGGTTTGAAATAATTATTATCAAACTATTGTCATTGAATAAAACTTATTAATATTAAAATTAATTATTTTAGTAGCTAAAATTAATATTTATCGATAATTTTATCTCGTTTTAACTAGAACCGTGTTATCTTTTTCTTCTCTCACTTATGAGGACTAAAATATAAATAAAATGCACTTTTAGCTCAAATTAAAAATTACAAAAATTATAAGGACTATAACGGTAGGAAAAGAAAAGGATAAGATGGGGAAACAATATCCCCCTAGTTTTACATTAGTCAGGAGCTTCTCATTGTTTTACATTTTAGTTCTTTTTAATTGGATTTTTTTCTGTTAATAATTATGAAGGATGCAATTGAAAAACAAAGTTGAGGACTGAAACTTTAATAAAATTTTTGGCTCTACTATAGATGTCTATAGTGTTTTAAGGAGGCGTTTTAGTAAATTATCTCTCTTTTCTCACTTATAAAGACTAAAATGTGAACTTTTGGTTTAAATGTGAAATTATAAAATGTTAGGAATATAAAAATATAAGAATGAAAAGAACTTTTCTCCTAATTTTACAATGGTCATGGATTTTATTTTTTTTTACATTTTGATACTCTTTCATTAAAAATTTTTTCTCATAATATTTTTTTATAAATTGAGTATTAAATCGGTCATAAAAGGATGTAATTAAAAAAAATTGATCATATTTAAAAAAAACTTCGGCTATAGTATAAATTTCTACTGTAGCGAGGAGTTCCATGGACTACTTTTTTCCTTTCAATTTCTTGGTTTCTTAACGATTGCCCGTGTCTTGCTTCTCTAATCTTCCGTGTGTTGTCTGTTAATCTGCTGTAAGCCCCCCCATTAACTGTTACAGTTTCATCGTAGAAAATCTGGGAATTTTACCTCTCATCATAATTGAACAGACGTTGTTTGATAAAAGACCCATGTTACTTTTCAGGCAAATTGTTGTTGTTTTTTTTTTTCCCAAGCTTGTTTGATAACGAAGGGGTGAGGTCTGCCTGTTTTTAAGTGCTCATTTGGTGGAATGGATTGCTTTTGAGTTTGAATATGTTACTGGGCATGTTCTGGTTATTGATGATCTGTTTTTTGCTTCAATTTCAGGGTTAGTCTTCACAAGAAGAGAAATTTTACTGTTGATATATAGTTATTAAAAATGTCGATTGCAAAGCCTTTGAAGAAGTTAGTATCTGCTGTTATTCTTGATTTGGATGGTACCCTTCTTCATACAGGTCAGCTTTTGCACTTTGGATTCATGTTTCATTTTACTTACATGGTCGTTTTTGTTGTCACATTTTTGCTTGTGCGTGGACATAATTGTTCTTCGATTTAATGGCACAGATGGCATAGTGAGCGATGTTTTGAAAGTTTTCGTGGTCAAGTATGGAAAACAATGGGATGGGAGGGAAACTCAAAAAATAGTGGGAAAGACACCTTTGGAAGCTGCTGCTGCTGTGGTGGAAGATTACGAGCTTCCTTGTTCAACTGATGATTTTCTGACTCAATTTACCCCATTGCTCTATGATCAGTAATTTATCTCTACACTCCTACGCGTTATGTATGTGGATCTGGGATCTTTTGTGAAGGGATCTCGAAAATATTATCTAATGTTTTTTGTAAGTCAGTGCTTTACTTGAAACACATAGTTGACTTGCATGCATGGTTGATCATGTGACCAAATAGATGTGTAAAGATAGAATAAACAAACTGTTAGATTGCCATTTTTCTGCCTCTATGTTTTTCTGTTTATGATTTTCTTTTCCTAAAACATGGAATAGTAGGACTTTCTTATGAAAAAATTGAATTTCTGACTGTTTTGTGCACGCACTCTATCTTATATATTGTAAGTAATTGACACTTGTGTCTTTTATCAATTTGAAGGTGGCGCAACATTAAGGCTCTTCCTGGTGCCAATCGGTTAATAAAACATTTGAGTAGTCATAATGTGCCTATGGCATTGGCTTCAAACTCTCCAAGGGCAAATATAGAATCCAAAATTTCTTACCATCAGGGTGGGTTTGTTTAAGAAATTTAATGAAACTGATAAGTTTTATTTCCTGTTGCTTCTTTTGAAAATTAGCTAGGGTGGCATAGCAAAGAGTCAAACTGAACTGCATTCGTACTCTACTTGCTTGGTTGCTCATTATACCTGCTTACAGGCTGGAAGGGATCCTTTTCTGTCATCATTGCTGGTGATGAAGTGAGAACAGGAAAGCCATCTCCTGAAATGTAAGATACATTTGCAATTTGTATTTTACTTTTTTTTGGATTATCAATCTTGTTTGGCTGAAAAGTC
Organism: Populus euphratica; assembly: GCF_000495115.2. NCBI lineage: Eukaryota > Viridiplantae > Streptophyta > Magnoliopsida > Malpighiales > Salicaceae > Populus > Populus euphratica. Next base: position 448,250 of record NW_011499873.1, on the reverse strand, counting down.
ACAAATGTTCTTGGATTCTGACTTTGAAAGGTTTTCATTCTAGATTTTTGGAAGCTGCCAAAAGGCTAAATGTCGAACCATCCAGCTGCCTTGTGATTGAAGATTCTTTGTGAGTGAGTTTAACACATAAGTTATTATTGTAGTAAACCTTTTGATTTGTCTAACTGTGCCTCCTAGGTCTATGGAGAAATACTGTGAGTGTTGCAGTCCTAAAAAATGATGATGCAAAAGTTAATTACTTTCAAGCAGTCTAATTTGATCAAGAATCAGATTGTCTTTAGTACTTAACCCCTATTGCATTTGTTTTCAGCTTTTCCACTAGGATGGTGTTCCCGCTTCGTATTTTGTTGAAATGACAATTATGAACTCTTTTTATATGTTTTCTGATTATTAAATAAAATATAGGATCAAATATTTAAGTAGCCCCACTTTATTATATGTTCATTAACATAATCATATACTTGAAACAAAAACAAGAATAAGAATCGATGATGCTAAAATATTATAGATTTATTCTATCAAAAGACATCTCAACTTTTTTTTTCTAGACCTTTTGCCTCGTGATTGTTATGGGGGATATATTCATGCAGTACCGAGCATCTATGCTTAGATCACAAGTCAAATAAAGATGCTCCATGCACCAATATTATATATGCTGAAACTCTAATTTGATCATGAGTACTAGTTGATTTTTTATTAGATTTAACTTAAGGAATTTTTCCATATTTATTGTATATGATTGAAAAAATATTAAAGAAGGTTATATTAGTCATAACAAAAAATGTGGAGTGGGAATACCACTACCCCCTCCACCATTGTCTCCTTCTGTCTGTGCACTCTAATTTCTTGACCGCATAACATCAAAATATAGTTGTTTCTCAATAAAGTACATGGGAAAGTAGAAACGTGTTTCTGCTTTCTATCACAAAGTTCCTCTTACTGATTTTGGAAAGGTTGTGGCGATGTCAGGCCAGGTGTTGCTGGTGGTAAGGCTGCTGGCATGGAAGTAGTCGCTGTACCATCCATTCCAAAATCTCATCTTTATACAGAAGCAGATGAAGTGATCAATTCTCTGCTTGATTTACAACCTGAATTGTGGGGCCTCCCTCCATTTGAAGATTGTAAATCCCTAAAGACCCGTGTAAATGTTGAAGTTGCCATTATTTTCTTTTCATTCTAGTTCTTGTGAGAAAATTGATCTGTGATTGCAGGGATGGAGGGTACTTTGCCTATCAAACCTTGGCATATTGGTGGTCCTGTGATCAAGGGATTTGGTCGTGGCTCAAAGGTTCTTGGAATCCCAACTGGTATGTGTCTTCCTATGTGTTCTCTTTATGTGTTGTGTCTGAAGTTGTGCTTGTTGAATAATATCATCAGTATTTTGGGAATCTACTTCACTACTTATCTGACCTTGGTGTCACACTTTGTTTCAATGAATTTGAGCATAAAAATGGGTTATCCATGTTCTCTATGATTACTTCTATGTCATTCCATCATCTAACAAGTTTATTTGTTTTTTTCAGCTAATTTATCTACCAAAGGTTATTCAGCACTTCTTTCAGAACATCCATCAGGTGTTTATTTTGGTTGGGCTGGATTATCATCGCAAGGTCTTTACAAAATGGTCATGAGTATTGGTTGGAACCCATATTTTAACAACACCGAAAAGACTATAGTAAGTTTGACACTGACATAAGTGATGACCTGTGCATGCCTTAATCTATTCTCTTAATCTAATTTGTATTGTAGGAACCTTGGTTGCTTCATGAATTTGATGGGGATTTTTATGGTGAGGAATTGCGACTCGTGATAGTTGGCTATATTAGACCAGAGGTATAATCAACACTCACGGTATCCTTTTTGTATTCCTTGTTATATCACGCTAATTGGTGTTCTTTCTACATCCTTTGTCATCAGCGTCTTGCATTCCCTTTTTCACTAAATTTTGGTTTTGAAAAACTACAGGCCAATTTTTCATCGCTTGAGAGCTTGATAGCAAAGATTCATGAGGATAGAAGAATTGCAGAGAGAGCTTTAGACATTCCAACGTACTCGAAATATAGGGATGACCCATATTTGAAAGGCTCTTCCCTGTAACCATAGCAAGTCCATAAACTTTATGATCCTTAATTTTCCCAGAGCTCTTACTGCAAACCGCTTTTGTTTCATTATAGAAGGCATTCATTGTAACCGTATTGCTCTCTCTTTTCATGAAATGTTAGGCCTGGCTCGTAATCACTGTAGGTATAAAAATGAAACAGTGCCCGAGAGCCCCCTATTATTGTTACTGAATATTTATATACCAAATTGTCATCGATAATGTACTTGAACTATAGCTGGGAAGCTGTTATGCAGACTAATGTTTTAGTTTCAGTTTCATTCTATTTTGAGAGACAATTTCATAGGTAGGTTACTTTTGGTTGGGATGAGGACTGGCATGGCTTCTAATGAATTTTAGTCTGTTCCCCTGGCATGGCTCGATTAGAAGATAGGCAAGGGGAAAAAATAAATAAAATTAAATGGTCTTGTTAACTGGGGCCAAATTGCTTCACTTCTTATTATCTCCCTCTGAGAAATTTAAAACACCAGATCTGTATTATGAGAGTGGCGATATTTATTCTCATTACCAGGCATAAGCTCTGTTTGTTTGTTTGTTACGTAGGAACAGAAACTTCATTAGCTCCTCAATTTTAATTTTAATTTGTCCTCATTCCTTTTTGAGGTCGGACTTCGGAGTAGGAGTGTAGGACCCTAACCTGATTCTTATGTGTAAAAACCGAACGACCTGTTATTTTGTCCGTCCTTGGTTGAAAACACCATAACAACCGTATCAGAAGACAGGGTTGACCTTCTTGGGAAATTCCGACCTTCGAAACTTAACTGGAATACCAGTGTGTTCTTCCCAAAGAAGATGCGATCTCACTTCTTCTCCATGCCTGAATTCTTTACAAAAGTTGCTACTCCTTTTTCTTCCTCCACGCTTTAGGTGCATAGGCTAAAAACATATGTTTTTTATAAGAATCAAACGATATTTTTCGAAGGGAGAGATAAACATTGCAACAGTCTCACAACATAGAAATGGTGGTAAAGATCTAGCAGTGGATAGGAAGAAAAAAAATCAGAGTTTCACTGTTCGCCACCTGATTTGCTTCCTTAATTAACGAAGCAAACCTCCTTGAAGAAAGATCTAGCAGTGGATGGGACAAGTTCCAAGAAAAAAAAATCTTCGGAAATCCTGCCTTGCAGGCAGCTGGATCCCAGGAGTAGGAGGCGATAAAAAGAAAAGGAAAAGGAAAATGAAGAATTCGTTATAATTGATACCATATCATACCGTTTCACCTGCTAGTGATGTCCTCTCTTGGGCTCGTAACTTGGTCTCAAACTGCAGTAAACCGGCAAATTGAAGAGATGGGGGCAGACCTGCAACATGTTTGTCCATGCCGAGCTTGGCCCACTCTAACGAGGAGTGATCTTCCTGAGCATCAAGGCTTCATTTTACCAGACGCCGAGGATCAATCAACGAAAATGCACGTCCAAGATCATCCATCATATCAACAACTCCATCCTGACCCAGAGTATTCTTAACATCGCAGAAAACTTCCCTCCTCAATTTAGAGTTCTTATAATTGGCCAACAAGAAAACATGCCCAATTTCGAGCTCCATTTACAACAAGTGTGAGGAAAACTAACTAATTATTGAACATGGTTCACTGTCCACTTATCTTTTGCGATCGAAATTTAATCACGACAAAGAAAGCTTGTAATTGCAACAAAACAATGTCGTCTTAGGCATGCAAGTGAAGCGAAGAATGCGAAAAAATGACACAGATTTTTTAATCATTCGATGGATTCGAAATTGACCGTAACTTCCTTTTCTTTCTTTCTTTTTTTTTCCATAAAAGCTGAAATGATTTCAGAGCCCAAAATTTCAAGCAATCCAAAAAGCGATACCACCCCACGCGAGATGTTGGCTCACTCCTACCTATGATTCCCAGCAGCAATGCTAAACTAAACTAATAAAGGATTTTTTTTATATAAAAAATAGCATGGTTTTTCTAAAAATAGTAAAATAACTAGGTTTGAAAAAAAAAATTGCCAGTGAAAAAAACAACATTTTAAATAAATAGTTAAATAAACTAATATAAAGAAGAGGAGAGACAGAGAGAAACCTTGAAAGTACATTGAAATTTTAATTATTATTAGAAAAATTTCAATAATACAAATCTAATGATACTAAATAAATTACTAATAGCAGCAACTAAAATGGATCATATTCTTTATTCAAAGGAAAATAATTAATAATAAGTGAAAAAAAAAATCTTAAATACATGTTAAAGCTTCAATTATAACATTATTAGTATTATGAAAAATATATATACATGATAAATCTAACCACGCTAAAAAGAACCATAGCATATTAGTTTAATATATACTGTCATCAATCAATTGTGTTTCTAAGATTTATTTTTTATTTTTTTATTATAATTATTTATTTATCTTTGAATAAAAAATTTAATTCACTTTAGTTATTGTAAATAAATAATTTTTTATTGTTGGGTTTATATTATTAACATCTTTTTAATAAAAACTATTAAATAAAGTATTGCATTTTCAAATTACAGCAACTTTAAAAATATGTTCGGTTGAAAGCATATTTGGTACCGTGATAACAATTAAAATTTTAAATATATTTAATTTTTATTAAAAAATATTTTTGATATTAATATATATATATATCTAAATAAATAAAATAAATAAAATATTTTTAAGATATAAAAACAATTAAGCTGATATTTCCCGTAAATTCCCCCCTCGGAATGAGGAAAGTACAATTAAGGCACCCCACCGCCCCACCTGTCACCTTTCGTGAATTCCCCCGCCCCTACACTAAACCTACGTATCCATACGTGGGCTCTCGACTCCACGTTTTTTCTCGTAACCATATTAACCAAACACACAAACTCAGAACCACCATGAAACCTTCCGCCACAGCCACATCCTCCTCCTCCTCCACCGCCACATTAGATGTCGTAAAAGCCCCAAACTTCATCAAAGTTACGGCCATTACCATCTTCTCCTTCTCTGTTATTGCCCTCCTCTACCTCTTCCCATCCTCCCCCTTCCCCTCCTCTATCTCCTTCTCTCCCTCCTTCTCCATCACCTCCCCACAACAAATAAAAAATAAAGCGTCCTTGGTTTCACCTCGGCCCAAAAAATCCCGGCCCCCACCTCCTCCAACGGTGGGGGAGAGGACGGGGATAGTGGACGAGAACGGTGCAATGGCGGAGGATTTTGTAATCGGGGAGTTTGATCCGAGTGCAATGGATGAATTTAGAAATTTAACTGGTGGCAGAGAGGAGACATCGACGAAAGAAGATGGTAAACTAACCAGGGTTAAGTATGAAAGATTTAGAGTGTGTGAGGAGAGTACGAGAGATTACATACCATGTTTGCATAATGTTGAGGAAATTAAGAGGTTGAATTTGAGTGGAAGCTTGGTGATATATAAGAGGCATTGCCCTGAAGAAGGTAAGGGGCTGGATTGCTTGGTGCCTATGCCGAAAGGGTATAAGAGATCTATACCTTGGCCTAGGAGTCGAGACGAGGTAATTTTGTGAATTTTCTGTCATTTCATTTTTAATTTTTGTACTTGTTTAATGGCCGGCTTAACGGTAGTTTTTTGTTTCTTGTTTTTTGGTTTCGTTTTTAGGTTGGTTGATCTGGAAATTGTAATTATGTGTAATGTAACTGGGTTGTTTAGTAATTCTGGGAAGTTAGTGGATTTGTGGGTTAGTGTTCATGGGAGTCTAATTGCTGATAAAACTGGAGATTTTCTGGGTGTTTTGGTGTTAGATTGGTGCTAAAAGTGTATAACCAAGTTTAAACTATAGTTAGAGTAGTTAGAACTGCTTGGATAATTGATGGCTGTTTAAAATTTATGGCTAACGAGTAGCTAAGAGTACAGAAGCTAATTGAGCCATAATGATGGCTCTGATGCATTCCGCCGACTGTGCCCTTACAGTAACTAATACATTTGAATGTCTAAAATAGTTTTGTTGCTTTGGAAAATGTTGGTCAATTTCCTTGTACTTGGCAAATAACTGTTCAATCTTCCAGTGAAGTTTCTTTGGTCTGATAATGAGATGTAATAATAGGTGTGGTTCAGTAATCTGCCACATACACGTCTGGTCGAAGATATGGGTGGCCAAAATTGGATAGCATTAAAAAAGGATAAGTTTGTTTTCCCAGGAGGAGGAACTCAATTTATTCACGGAGCAGATCAATATTTAAACCAGATTTCAGAGGTTGGTTAGTGGTTACTTAAAAATTCCCGCCACTTATTATTTTTATTCTCATGATTTTGATTGCTGTATCAACTTTGATTTGCAGATGGTTCCTGAAATTGCATTTGGTCAGCATACCCGCGTTGCATTAGACATTGGTTGTGGAGTGGCAAGTTTTGGTGCCTTTTTGTTACAGCGTAATGTGACTACCTTGTCAATAGCACCAAAAGATGTCCATGAGAACCAGATTCAATTTGCACTGGAGCGTGGTGTTCCTGCAATGGCAGCTGTATTTTCAACACGGCGTTTGTTGTACCCAAGCCAAGCATTTGATTTGATACACTGTTCAGAATGTGGAATTGATTGGACTCGTGATGGTAGATTTTCTCATCGTACTATCAAGTCTGAGACTCGTCATTATATGTCGGAATCAAAAGATTTTTTATTTTATATTCACCATTTCTGTCTTTCCTTGGTTGAATTGAAGATGGAATTTTGCTTCTTGAGGTGAACAGAATGCTAAGGGCAGGAGGCTACTTTGTCTGGGCAGCACAGCCTGTATATAAACATGAAGAAAATCTCCAAGAACAATGGAAAGGTGATCCTCTCGATTCTAAGAGAAACTGCCTTTTTTTTTAATTGCTTTTCTGTAGTTCATCAACCTGTTTTGCTGTATCTTTAATATCACAGCCACTTCTTCCTATTTTCTTCCTTTGTTATTATTGTTCTTCTCTGACTCCCTGATTTCCATCAGCCAGATAGTGTTAGAGATGAGGAGCTCAAACCTCCTGATTGCTTGAATTGAATTTTTTTCCTGTTTACGTTCAGAAATGCAGGACCTAACTAGACGCATTTGTTGGGAACTTGTAAAGAAGGAAGGATATATTGCCATTTGGCGGAAACCTTTAAACAACAGCTGCTATCTTAGTCGTGATAGTGGGGCACAGCCTCCTCTATGTGATTCCAATGATGATCCAGACAGTTTTTGGTAGACCCTGGCTCATTCCTTCAAGATTTTGGTTAAGTCATAAGTGGATTAGTAAATTTTAATAAGAGTAGGTTTAATACTATAATTCTGATCTTCCTTTTGAATGAGATTCAACAAGAGAATCTATACCAATTAAATCAGTGGACATACTTTGGCAACTTCGTGTTGGCTCTAATAATGCTGAGGGATCGATACACCATTGCTTTGTTTTCTCTTTCCTTTTCCTTTGCGATCTAATCTGGCCCTGTGTTTCCAGGAATAAACTGTGCATAGCTTATAGCAGCTTCTATCTGTTCTCATCCATCAGACTTGAACATTGGATAACTGCATCTGTTTTGACAATATTGGTGAATTTTGTATGATATCTATGTCCTTTGCAGGTATGTCAGTCTGAGGCCATGCATAACTAGATTGCCTGAGAATGGTTTTGGAGCTAATGTCAATACATGGCCTATACGCCTTCATTATCCACCAGATAGACTCCAGAGCATAAGAATGGATGCCACCTTTTCCAGAAAAGAACTTTTCAAGGCAGAGTCAAAATATTGGCATGAGATTATAGAAAGTTATGTCAGAGCTTTCCACTGGAAACATATGAATTTTCGAAATGTGATGGACATGAGAGCGGGATTTGGAGGGTACCTTCTTTTTGCTATTGCATTTCAATAAGGCACTATGGTGAATTCTCTGATTTTAATTTCAATATTAACTGTACAAGGTTTTTGGAGGAATCCATGATATTATGTAATTTGTGCATCATTTTTGTAATGGCAGGTTTGCAGCAGCATTACATGATCTGGATGTTGATTGCTGGGTTATGAATGTTGTTCCCGTGAGTGAGTTCAATACTTTACCTGTGATTTATGACCGAGGACTTATTGGAGTCATGCATGACTGGTATGGATAGTGCTTCTTTTTGCCTTCTATTCTCGGTAGTTTCTTTGAATTTATTCAGTCCTATTTCTTACCCCTATTTCACAATTATTTGAGAATTGCTGTCCTAGTGCTTATAGACTCATCAGGGGAGTAAAAGGAACATGACTATGGAGTTTTTAATAATAATAATAATAATAATAATAATTTTGACAGTTCATAGTTTTCCTTAGGAAACAAACTTTATTGAGAATGAGATAAACAGCTAAATGATTTAGAAAATGTCAATTGTATATAGGGGCACCATTTGATGGAATTAGTAGAATTGGAATGTTTTTTAGACAGGATTTTTCCATACGTTCTAAATCGAGTATCTTAATTTTGCTTCTTTATCCAAGCAGCTAAAAAGTTCTGGCTAAACAATGTAGATGTTATGATCTCTGTAGCTTTTTATATTACAAGCTATATCACAAGCTCACGTTTCTACGATCTTAATCTATATTTACTTGAATGATGCTATAAATATTCATTAAAGTGGTTAATTAATTATAATTGAACAAAAGCGAGTCTGAATGGGTATACTCAGTCATGAAGCATTCTGAGTATTTGCTTTAGGGATCGTTCCTGCTGCTTCCTTTATAGCAGTTACTGCTCTGGTTCCAGAAGGTATAGCTCTTGTCTCGGCTTTGCCTTTGAAATTGGAGACTGTTCCAATTTCCTACTGAGATAGGCAAGCGTAGGGAGAACTAGATGTATCTTGCTAGGCAAAGACAGGTTAGAGTGGATAGCTCGTGGGTGGACAGGATAGATCACTATTGCAGGAGGAGGTAGAACCGGGGGAAGAATTAGGCTAGAAAGGTCATCGCCCTATTAGGCAGTTGGTTCTAAAGATTCAATCTCAAAGTGGTACTAAAGATTAGGCCAAAGCGGAACTAGAACTAGACCCCTCCTCCTATACCATACCAAGAAGTGTAGCTAACCAATATGGATTGCTGAAATGACCTGTCAAAATTGCTTAGCAGAGCTGCACGAGCACCTCGACCATAGAAATTTAGAAGTGAAGTGCCATTGGGAACTCTGACTGCAGACTTTGCTGGGCCAGAACTAAAAAGTTTTTCTCCCAACCTTTACTCCAGAGTCCCCATGCTTCATTTGGGTATTTTTTAAAGGTTTAACTGTAAAAGTATCTGTTCTTTACCGTTGATTTGTTGTTACCAAGCTCTTGATCTTGATTATGAATTCATAATTCTCAAAATCTTGTTTCCCAGGTGCGAGACATTTGATACATATCCGAGAACTTATGACCTATTGCACGCAGCAGGTTTGTTCTCTGCCGAGCAGAAAAGGTATGACTCCATGTTCCTCGTGCTTGTCTTATTGTTTATTTCTTCGTGCTTCGCTGGTGGAAAGTAGATATAACTTTCTGCAAATTATTGTTGATTGTAGGCACAAATGCAAAGTCTCAAGTATCATGCTTGAGATGGATCGAATGCTAAGGCCTGGTGGAACTGTTTATATACGTGACTCAATATCTGTTATGAGCGAGCTTCAGGAGATAGCAACTGCCACGAGATGGGTGTGTACACTTCGGGACACGGGGGAAGGTCCCCATGCGAGCTGGAAAATTTTAACCTGCGATAAAAGGATGCCATGAGTTTATCATATTGGTTCTCTGAAGATGGGACTCCTGTCTTATGGTACAATTTTTTTTCTTTTTTGACTCTAATCATTTTTGTACATTAGTCACTATACCTCTATGATACAAGCGAGTCCCTAATTCAAGCGAATAGATACATTTGCAAATATCTTGTCATACTGTAATGGCAAACTCACTGATATGTTATTGCATTCACACACAAGCGCAAGCCAGGACCAAAGATCTTAACAAATAACTAAAATTTTGTTTTTCGGAGCTAAAATCTTTTATTTTTTTTGGTGTGTGTGTGTATTGTTGCTTCTGCGGACCATCGTTATACAACTGACTTGTAAAGGTCAAAGCCTCTGTTTTAACCAAGTTTATGGTGTTCGCAACACCCCATCAAAGAAAATGGGTCTAAAATATATATGGTTTAATTTTATATAATTAGTTTAATTTTAAAGTTCTCGATAAAAAAAGATGGTTTGGTAATTAGAGAGTGCATTTTTTCTTCACTAATTTGCATTTTAGACCCATTTTCTTTGATGTGGTGATGAACTTGGTTAAAACAGAGGCTTTGACCTTTACAAGTCAGTTATATGACGATGGTCCGCAGAAGCAACAAAATGAAACCAAACAGTGACATCAGCAATTGACGAGGGGCTGGATTATGGAAAGTACGAGGACGAGCCAAGACAATACACCAATCTATATCTTGAATGGACGCCAATTCTATATCTTGAATGGGATTGCAGGGGAAGAGAGACCCTTGAGGTCTATCAAATGGAAATTGATGTCAAGAGCCATGTTCATAATCTCTAATCAAACAATATGATTTCGTGTTCGGGTTACCATGACTGCCAAAGTTCCCCCACGCTCATGCTAATCCCCAGACATGTCCATCAGAGTTTACCCAAGCCAAAACTTTGCCGAGAAAAAGAAAATTTAATTACATAATCACATCAACAATCCAAGAGCCAAAAATAAACCTGATCCTTCCTTCAGATTTCTCTATGGCTTTATGGAAGAAGAATCCTTGTGCGCTGCTGTATTAACCTGTTTGGACAGATATGCTTCATAAATCTCCACGACAAGCCGGGGATCCTCTTCCACAAGCTCTATGTATTCCTTCCTTTTGGTAAGCTTGTCCATGTTGTCAGTGATCAATGACAACGCTGTTTCAAGCATATGCTTTGCATTATGCTGATGGGCAAAGGCATAGCTCATGACTGAGTTGTCCCAGTTCAGTTTTGACACCAAAAACTTCTCACAATAGGCCTTGAGATGCTTCACCTCGTATTTTTCAGCCAATACTAGAAGGTCACAGGCCATCTGCTCATCAAGGCACGCCTCAGCAGTGTACAGATAGTTGACAAAGCTTCGAAGTGCATCATATGATACATCACTAATCTTGATGGTGCCACTCCGGCTTTCTTCCATCTCATTCTCAAGCATCGCTTTGAAGACTGGGGAACGGCTCACCTGTAGTCAGAAAGAAAACAATTGAGCATCCCCATAACACATCACCAGATCGTCTCATCCAGTGTTAAGTGGACAAGCAGGATTCTTTTTGTTTAGACTGATACGGAAACAACTCGAAAGAAAAACGCAAAATTGTCTCCCATGGTTCATGGGTTCAAGTTCTGTCTAATTTGTACGAAAATAAGCTAAAATCTTAATTCGATGGACCAAATTTAAGGGACATCCATGCAAATAACACCAACCAGGTATGCATTTGGAAAATACCCGATTGTCTTTAACATGACACAAGTCCATATTTCCTCTTGTTTGACACATCAATTTAAAGCCTAAACTGATTTTCCCACATCCGTACAATAATAGAAACACACGCCTCCTCAGCAGCAACTGTGGGTGTATGCATGATCATTGATCAATCAAGAGACGCTAAAAGACTGATCAACAGAGAAGTTGCAGTAAACAACATTCAGAATTACCCAGTTAAAAAAAGCAAGCCTTCTAACTGATCAAGAAATTTGACTAATAGGATTGAGGAATTGGGTCTTTACCAAAACAGCCTTGTGAGCAGGAACAGGCACGGATGGGCTAGTCCCGATAAGCCCATCATCGGAGGAAGCAATCAAAACGACATCGGTGAAGCAAGGGCCAGCAGAGAAGCGATGGGTGATGTGGTGATCAAGAGGAGACCAGAAACGCAAGAAGGCGACTTTAGCTCTGAGATCTTTGATCTCTCTTTTAAGCTCTTCTTCAGTATCGCTTGCTTCCTCGTAACACTCTTTGCAAGTTCCGGCATCGCATCTGCTGTAGTACTCCTTACAAGATATGCACCTCATGGTTTCGGAGTCGGAGTCAGTCTCGCATTCTGTGTCTACCCGGGACGCTGTACAGAGGTGGCCTCTCATCGTGTTTCGTTGAGTTTTATGAAGCAAGGGAAGAGGTGGATTTTAATGAGTGGGGGGTGGACGAGGAGGATTTGATTGATCGTGGGGGTGGCTGCAGCCTGCAGAATGGTGGTTTTGTAGGGACAAATCGAAATGAAATGAAACAAGGGATAATTAGATCAGTAATTACGCTCATCTTTTTTTTTAAATGGTTCGCTCCGTTACTGTTTTGAGATTTTGATTAGGTTTAGTTTAATACTGGCCCTTTAACTCAAGCTCTTCAACGTATCTTTTAATATAAAAAAATTATTATTAAAAGATTTAATAAAAATAAAAATAAAATATAAATTAAAATATTTAACCATAAAATATTTATCTAATTATATTTACTAAATTTATTTATTAAAATTAATAGGAGATAAATCCACAATATCAAAACTTCATGACTTAAAATATAAATATAAATGAAATTGACTAAATAAATTCATGCTAAAAAAATATCATGTAAGTCTAAACACATTAATAATATTATTTAAAAATCTTTATTTGTATAAAACCTAGAAAAAATCTAAATGAATTAGCAAAACATCTTAAAAAATTAAATACAAACAAAACAACTCAAAAAAATTTGTATTGAAAAATAGCATGCAAAACCCGCAACTTGAATTATTAAGTTAAGATAAACTCATAAAAAAATTGAAGATAACTATAAAATTATTATTAAAAAATATAAATGCAAAGCAATAAGATCGTGTGAAATTAAATATTTAACAAATTAAATATTGAAAGATAAAATAAAATAAAATTAACTACATAAAAAAAATCTAAAAAATAAAGGAGAGGGCATTAATTAACAACTAGAAATTTGATTTGATTTATGCTTCGGAGCGGGTCATAATTTTTATTTTTAAAAGATATATGAGTATACAAGCTATTTTTATATTTATTTTTTACCAAATAAAATTTATAAGTGTAAATCGCAAAAAATTATCTAAAAATATAATAATTATTTATATAAATAAATTATTAATAATAACATATAATAATTATTTATATAAATAAATTATCAATAATAACTAAAAAAATTAAAAAATAGATGTAGATCAAGATATTTGATCACACAAAAAAAATAGATGTAGATCAAGATATTTGATTACACAGAATAAGATATTTATTTGCTTGTTATCCGCTAAATCTATTCATTAAAATCAACAAAACATAATAAAAATAAAAACTTATATGAAACAAAGTGAATAAAAAAAAGGTATGCATAGCTAAATATACAAGGAATATTATTTCAAAATAAATATTTTTTGTACAAAACAAAACCTACTTGTATAAAATAAATAAAAAACCAACAAAAATTAAACACAAAACAAAGAATTTTTTCTAGAAAAAAAACTATCCAAAAATAGCTTGTAAAACTTATGGTTTAGATAATGAGATCGAGATAAACTAATAAAAAAATAAAGGTAACTACAAAACATTAAAAAAAAATATAGAATGATAAAATTGCAAAATAAAATGAGAAATTTTTTTCTAATTTTATTAACACTTAAAACTTGTGACTCGAGTTATTAAATTAGAAATATAACAAATGAAAAAATCAGAAAACCCGATTCCAGATAAATCAAGTACCAAAGGATGTAACCAGAAAAAAAAATCAACCATAAATTAATTAAACAATAATGGTGGAAACCAAAATAAAAAATAAATTTGAATGCATTTAAAAAATAAATTGCATTGTTAAATTAAAAAGAAAAAAATAAAAGCTAAATTAAAAAAATAAAAACTTTAATTGAAAGATAAAATTGAATACTAATAAAACTTTAATAAAAGATCCAAAGATAAAAATAACAAATCAAAAGACTGAATTGAAAAAAATAATATATGAATGTTAAATTACTAAAAAGCCCTCCACAATTATAGAGATATACAAATAAACTATTGTAAAAATACTAAAATACCCTTAACTACATATAAGCTATTTTGTTTTATTTGAAGGAAAATAAGTGTTTTACTTATTTTAAAGTTTGTGCAAGGTTAAGAAAAAATAATTGGTTACCAAGTTTAAATTCATTGACTTCATAGATAAAAAAAAATATTTTTACTGTAAACAATATTCTAAAAAAACAATATCCCAAAAAAATAAAATTAGGGTGTTATAAAGATCCATGCAAAAGGATAATGATTTAATAATAATAAAAAACAAAAAACTATTTAAGAATAAAAATGTTGGGTCTAGACCGCAAATCTAGTCATAAAAAAAAGCTAAGATGCGCGTCGGGTCCAAAGAACATTTGACAACATGCCTAAGCTCGGCCGCAAGGCCTAAGCTTACAGTGTGCTAGGCGTGTGCCCAACGCTTGGGCTTGGATGTCACGCTTGAGCCCACGAGGCGCTAAGTATGCCTTGCATGGCACTGAGCATGTACCCACCACCTGGGATTGGGTGTGATACCCGAGCCCCTGGGAAGCTAGATGTGCACCCACCAACTGGGCTCAGGTGATATCTTCGAGCCAACAAGTGTGGTGTGTGTATTTAAAACATGTGCTGATATTAAAACAAACTTGCACTAACTAAAAAAACATTTTTCTAAGAATATTAATAAATACTGTATATCAAATACATATTTTAAAGTCAACAACATCAGTTTTATTAAAAACCACATCGAATAAATATACAGATGGATGGTTAAATCAATCGATATTTAAGGCAAAGAAATGAAAGACAGATGGAAACGTTAAAAGGAAGGGTGGAGCCATAAAAGGAAAGCCTCGTTCAGGCGAGGCATGATACGGGGTATCCACTTGAATCCGGGAGGGACCTACTAGATTCTGGCGTCCCTCACCAAACTCAGGAGGCGGGGGGGGAGGCGCCGAGAATCATTTCACAGTCAAGTCCATACCCACTGAAAACCTCCACGTGTCTATTAAAACATATGGGTAATTCGTTCCAAGATCCGACCCAACTTTTTCGCTTTCAATAAAATAAAAAAAGGAGTAAAATGTAAAGATAAAAACTATTACGAGGTCCCGGATTCTTTGTTTTGTTTTCTTTTTTTAAAACAAACTAGGGAGTACAACTGTACACAAGCAAGGATAAGAAGACCTGCTACTCGCAGAGCCAAGTCCCTCTCCCTCCCTAACAAAACCAACTCTCTTCATCGTCTTCTTCGTTTTCCTGCTCTCAGATAATTAGGGTTTCGGCTTTCCAAAGACTAAAAAAATTCTCTACTCGGTCTGGTACGCTTTCTTTGCACTCTCTCCTTCTATTTTATTTTTCTATTTATTCTGTTTATGTTAACTGTTTGGGAACTGTGCAATGCTAAAGAAAATGAGAAAAAAAAGAATGTTCAGATTTTCTTTTTGCTGGCCATTCATGTCGAACTTACACGAATTTCCTAGTATTTCACTTGATTAAGGCTGAGTGACCTAGTGCAAAAGTTTTTTCCTTTTCTTATTCTTTTTCTTTTGTGTTTTTTTTTTCCTGGATACCAGACGGGAGCCTAGGTTTATTTTTAACATTACCGGCTCGGAGGGTTTTTTTTTTTAAATTTATGCTGCTTTTTTTTAAAAAAATTCTGTGTTATATTTTCTGTAGTTTCACCCTAATTGGGCTCTTTTTGTTGTGGGTGTCACAGTGAACCCTGATTTGGCGCTGAAAAGCTCGAAATTAGGGTTTTTTTTTAACATTTTAAGAATGGTTGGTGAAGAGGGAATGGGCAATGGTGAGGGTACAGAAGAAATAGTTCAGCCCTTAAAGATTGAAGCATTGGACAATGGGTTTGGAAATGACGGTGGTGAAGCAAGCTCTGGCAGTAGTGAAGGTTTTCGAACTTACAAGAGACGCAGGAGCACGAGGTCAAGTTTGGATGGGAAAGGTCAACAGGATGGGAAATCTTTTATGGAAGCTGCTAGAAGATTGGCAGACCAGGTAGCTCACAAACACAGGCCGTCCATGCCAATTTTTCCTTATGCAATCTCATTGTGTATTGACTTGTTGGAAATTACTCTTATTGAGTATGATTTTGTAGAGAAGATACTTGCACTGGAAGTGTTTGTGTTGTGCATTTTATTCTTTCTCTGCTCTAGCTAAGATGTGGTTTCTTGCAGACTATAAAGAATGATTCACAAGACCATCTACGTGAGAATCATGCTTCTTTGAATCATTCAACTGACGCTTCACAGAGGCAGTGGAGAAAATTTGTCCTTGACTACATGTATCAATCATCAAGTAATGATGACCATGGCATACAGAGGTGCATCAGGGATGCGCTTATGATGGCAGTTAAGATCTATGCAGCTATTAAATTGAATGTTCTAAATAACTATAAGATTCATTTCTCATTCATGTTTTTTTGATTTATTAACATTTTTTTGTCCCTAAATTTTTTTGTCTTAGGAATCTGGTAACTGTAATGCAGAATGGCATAAGTCACCTTCAGTGGGGCGGATGCCTAATGGAACTCACAGTACAGCTAAAGGGCATGTAGGTGTCATTTCAAATGGAACCTTGGGAGAATCACAGCATCACAGTGTAACTGACTTGTGCCAACATGCTTTCCTTAACATCTTACTGTCAGAAAAGTTCACCTCTCTTTGTAAGCTACTGTTTGAAAATTTCAAAGGAATGACGACTGACAGCATTTTTAGCCTGAATTTCATAGACAAAAAGATGAAAGAGGGAGCTTATGAACGTTTGCCTGTGCTTTTCTGTGAGGATATTGAGCAGGTAATTTATTACAATCCTTGTCTACATTGTTTGATATTGTTAATTACAATTCTTTTGCTGAAATCATTGTTGAGTTAGATTTAGAATTGAATGTCTGTTTTTTCTTGGTACCACCTTGCTTATGTGCCGCTAATTCGATAACAAAAGCCAAGGGATACATCTTCCACTTTAGACAAGGTTTTAGCACCCCCTGCCCCTGCAAGTTGTGTAACCAGCCATTAAATGCAAAATGGATATATACATTTGTTTTATATGAAAGTTGAAAGGAAAGATACAATGTTTTAAGACATCATGCACCAATGAAAGTATTTGTTTGATGTTGTGGTCCTTTACGGAGAGTTATACTTTTAAAGTTTCATTTTATTGCCGCAATGTTTACACGATCTTATCTCTTAGATGCAATTATTTTAAATGAATTCCTGAGACACTTGTGCAACCTCTACCCTCTCTGGTAGTTGACAAACTTTTGAGTGATTCACTACTGCATGTCAGATATTTTGGGGGATCTCTTAGGAGTAGAAAACTATAATGCCTTCATCTTTATTACTTATACTTTGATAGGTTAGATTTTTCACATCTTACTGTTAATATAGAACATTTAAGTGACTATATTAACAATAACTTCTTCCTGTGATGTATACCATGATCATAGCTTGTTCATTTTAATTGGCTAACTACTACATGTTCATGTTACTGGTCCTGTTCATTGTAATGTCATTCAGCATGCATAATTTTGTTTCTGTTTACCAGTTCTCAGAAGAAAATGCAATTTCTTTTTCTTGTGCCATTCATTTAAACTGAACAACATTTTCAGTTCTGGAGAAAACTTCAAGGTTTTGGTGCTGAATTAATCTCTCTCGCAAAGAGCCTATCAGACATATCAAAGACATGCTATAATGGACGGGTAAGCCAACCAACATGTAGATATTCTTCTGGCTGGCTAAGAACTTGAGTTCTATGCTAAATGCAGCATTTGCTTCATTTTTCAATTTACTATTGTTTCTTGATTCCCTTTTATGGTTTTCTTTTTATTAAACCTGAAACATTTACTTGTGCTTTTCAGGTGGGAGGATTAGTACACTGTACATTTGAAGATAAAAAGCATGAGGTAATTTTTGTGAAACATGGCAGTACAATTAGTTTTGTAATGCTGGCATTAGAAATATATACCACTGAATTGCAGTAGCAAGCCAAGCGCATGTTAACTGTAATATTTGTAAGTTATAATTGGTTATGATTCCTATTTAAACCTTTGTGCTGCAATACAATTCTGTACCCAGGATTCCAATTCTCATGGTAAGCCAGAGCAAACAGATGCTTGTTATGTCTACAGAGTCTGCAGTTGCATTCGTTGTGGGGAGAAGGCAGATGGGAGGGATTGTTTAGTTTGTGATTCATGTGAGCAAATGTACCATGTCTCTTGTATTGTGCCAGCTGTCAGAGAGATCCCCCCCAAAAGCTGGTACTGTCACAACTGCACCACAAGTGGAATGGGATCCCCTCATAAGAATTGTGTAGCATGTGAGAGATTGAGTTGCTGCAGGACCCAAAATAATCAAGCTGATGATGAAATTGGTTTATCAACTCAAGAACCATTCAATGATTTTGAAGAGGCATCAAATTTTAGCGCGAATAATGAGATCAAACTTTCATCAGAAGGGACTGGAAACGTGTGCACCTGTAAAATCTGTGGAAGTCCAGTGGGTAATGGAGAGAAGATGAAGATTTGCGATCACTCTGAATGCCCTGGCAAGTACTACCATGTGAGATGCTTGACAACGAGGCAGATAGATTCATGTGGTCATTGTTGGTATTGCCCTTCTTGTTTATGCAGAGTGTGCATCACTGATAGAGATGATGATAAGATTGTTTTATGTGATGGCTGTGACCATGCGTACCACCTTTATTGCATGATTCCACCACGGGTTTCTGTACCAAAAGGGAAATGGTTTTGCAGACAGTGTGATGTGAAAATACAGCGATTACGCAGGGTACGGAGGGCATATGAGAAATCTAAAAGTCATCGGAGAAAGAATGATGAGGGGGTTAAAAAGGAATCTGAAAACCTCAAGGAACTTTATGAGGGTGGAGAAGAATCAGATAAAGGTAGAGGAATGGACATGCTTATAACTGCAGCACTAAATTGTGAAGTTGGCTGCCAATCGAATGAAGAGTTGAAAAGCATGTAACATTTTCAGGAGATTACAAGATAAAAGTCAAGTTTTTGATCATATATCATGCTGATTTTGTCTGCGTAACTGATTCCAAGAATCTTGACTATGCCGCTTTACAGGGGATGAATATTTTCAGTAGGTTGTAAACTCGTAGGTTTTGCTGATTGCTGACTTGGATACACGATTCCTGGCAGGCTCATGATATGTAGGCTTGTATATTTACTGGTTTGCAACTAGCAAATACATGACATGGAGTGACAAGGATCAGGGAATCATAAGATATGTGTTGGAGATGATGTTTTTAACAGTGAACGGCCAACATTCCGTTCATTTTGTACTAAATACGGTTCATTCTTTGTAAGGGGAAAGCTATTTCTGACAGTAATGTTGTGAAATGAGAAACTGTTCCCAAATCTCAAACAACCAGACTTTTTAAAGACAAGGAACATTTTCTTCTGTACTTGAAGAAGTTCAACTTTTCACCCCCCCGGCCCAACTAATGCAGGTCTTTAGCTGGTGAGCATTGATGGTTCTCTCATTCCCTGGAGGTGTAATCTTTTGCCCAGCTGCATTTACCAAGGGAACTGGGAGTGATTTGAAATGAGTGCCCTAGTTGATGAGAGTGCCAGCGGTGATTTGAAGTTAAAGCAGGAATGTCTGCACACCTTCTACATTTCAACATGGCAGTTCTGGAGTGCCGTGGTGCGCTGTTAATTTGAAGACTCGAATGGTACTCACCGTTTTCGTAATTAAACCTTCTGATGTTTACAGATGGTTTTGCAAGGTGCTTGGTGAATTTGTGATTTTTTTTAAAACAATTTGTTCGTAAAGTGTTTTAATTTTTTTTTTAAATATTAAATTAATTTTCATAGATGATTGATGTGTTTTCAAGAATAAAAAAAAAACCTAAAAAAATATTATTTTAATATATTATCAATTAAAAAATATATTTTTAAAAATTACCCTACACTACAATACAAACACACACTTTGTAATCCATGCCTGACATTGTGATGTCTGAGCTGCTGCAGAACTGATTTCTGATTTGGGCTGATGATATCCTCACTGCTGCCAAGCTTGTCTAGTGAGCAAAATATCACATTAAAAAGTATGGTGCTCTGATTAAATGCCGGTGGGTTTTTTAAACAATCTACGCCCAATCATAAGTCCTAACTGTAAACCTCTGCAGGAATTTTCTCAATCTCGAATGAAATAACAAGGTACAATTAAGTTCGCTTTTATTGGTATTTAACATTGCCATTCGACTCCCTCTTATTTGAGCCTAGAGTCACCGTGACTTGAACCACCGGGAGCAAGAGCAACCGAGAGGGGAAAGAAACAATAACGAGAAGAAACAAAAATGGAAAATTGCTGAGGTTAATTCATGGCTGTGCTTTCTGAAACTCCATAACCCAATTGCCGTCAGCTCAACAGATAACCTGAGAAACCAGATTTCATTGCTAAGACTTAGTCCTTTAATGTCCTCTCTTAACCACCAGGATTTCAAGCTAACATCAGCAAATCTTGCTCAAAGACAATGTGTGAAGAAGCAATGTTCTCTGGTGGAACGGGAAGATTGATTACACAATGATCACCTTACCATCTCTTGGAAGAGCTTCCCAGCAGTTCTTGAGAAGTTTCAAGCAACGCTCATCGCTCCAATCAACAGTTCCACAATGATCACCTTACCATCTCCTGGGGTGACTAAATTATTTTCTATGAAGTTCAAACTAGTCTTCTGATTTCACTAATTTTTCCTTTTCTCACATCTTGACAATGAACTTCCATTAGCAGTTTTGGCTCTGACATCAACTAACTAAAGAAAACAGAGATTTCAAATCAAGGAGGCTTTACCTTCAAGAAAACAGCATCTCCCTTGGGCACACTCGCAAACAATACCTCCCCCCAACATGCTCCACGCCTCAGACGTAAAATGCCTTGTAGTAAGTTAAAGGCTCTGATGCTCGTGTATGTGAATCAAACTGATAAAACACCGTTCATCATTTCAGAAGCAGGAAGGAAAGGAGAAAAACAGGACACTAGCGGACCACTTTGTTGTTTAGCCACAGTTCTTTACGGAGCAAATTGCATCAAAATACAGACGGGATAGAGTCTTGCTTGTACAATAATGCTATAAAAACAAAAAAAGGCAATGATACCTGGATATGATGGTGCATCTGCTATTACATGGGGCAGATCATAATTTGTACCCTGAATGTGAGGATGCTTAGAAGAGATGATGTTGATAGTGACTCCACCTCCACCTCCACCTCCACCATCAACTAATTCTTTGAACCCATGAACCTTCGTAAATATCAAGGATCTTCTTCATGATCAAGGTAGTATGGTTTGACATTGCTAGATTGAATATCCTACTGAACATTTGATCGGTTTCTGGATACTCATAAGCTGTGATCCCCCTTCAAGTATAGCATCATTAAGGAGGTGCCTGGCAGATCATTACATCGCTTAAAACCAACATCCTGTAAGGGAAAGTTATTTACTCTGACCTCCCCCTCTCTTTATACAGGTCTATTTATAGCACAGAGAATTCCAAATTCTTTGAATTGAACAATTTCTTGGTGTCTGATTTAGGTCATATCCAACCCAACAGACCCATATGATTTATTTTCTCTATCAGAAATGCTCATCAATTTGTTATAGCAGTAGCCTAATTTCTCTATTGATTCAAAAGTACTATTTAAAAGGTCAACCGAACACAAAAAACACCAGGAAATACCAGCTTTTCATGAAGACCTCACAATGATGCAACGAAAAACAAAGGGGCGACAGATCCACCACTTCCACCTTCAATTTAACAAGAAACTTGCATACAGGTCCTTCTCTATACGCTCTCTCCACTTCCCCGTTCTCTTTAATACATGTTGAGCACTTGAGTATATCATAGCTTGCCAAAAGACGCAGCCTTCGGTCTAGCAAGACGGATGCATCTGGGTTCTTTGAGGGAATTCTAGCTGCAATCTTGGCAGGTGAGATGCATGCGCAGCCACCTTCACTAGTAGTTGTGAAGATGATATCTACGAGCTCAATGGCTGATTTCAGTACCATTGGAAGAACTACAGCATTTTCTAGTCCGTTGGCTAGCTTGCCTGTTTGTTCTTCTTAGAAAGTGAGTTGTGTTGCTCAGTACTAGACATTTTTTGTGGGTTGGGTAGCTGTGCAAATCGATCCTTTGGTCAGCAGTAGCTGGTTGTTTGTAGGCGTGGGGTGCCAGAATACACTCGCTCTCTACCATGTGAAGGTTTATCTACTAGTAATAGAATTAGGCCTGAAATATATAAATCTTGCATTTCTTTTCTTTTTCTTGGATAATAAAAGTATAGATAGAAGAATAAAAGTAGCATTTGATGATAAAAAGTACGTCTCTTTCAAAAATTCATAAATCCATTCTAAAATTTTCCATCTATCCTTCCTCAACCTATCACATTTTTAACTCTTTTATAGACATGTCTTTATCCTAGAACACTTGTAGCAACCCAACAATATTTCAGTCATTTTTATATCTATATCTTCTTTCCTATAACATTAACCAAACAAACCTAATAAAAATTCCCTTATAACACCTATTAGATGCTTGATTCGGTAATAGATTCTTTGGAATGAATGGCATTTCTCTTTCAATTTTTGTTTGAGATTTTCAAAAGAGGCATGTAAATTTAGTTTTGAAGCAGAGCGTAACAGCGTGGCTCGAATGATTAAAGCTTGAAAAGTTACACTATACAGGCGCATGGACTATTCATTTTCCTGCACATTCAAAAGCTGTCCTAAAACAGGTGAAAACATGCCGTTTGAAAATTGAGATTGGACAGCTTCTGTTTGTCTTCAACTTTATAGAAATAGACAGTTGAGGGAACTGCTCCCGAATCTACTCGAAGGAATTACTCCCGAATCTACTCACTTTCTTCTTTCTTATTGGCAGCAACCTTGAATGGTTCACTCACACAAAGAGATTGCTCATTCAGACTTACAAGGACACCATGTTTGACAACTCTATACAGCATATAATGCTTGATTCGGCCATCAGCGTATCCATGATCTAAAATCCCCCTCAGGAGCTCTCAGTCTTGTCACTGACCACATAACGGTTCTCTTTACAACTCAAACCTGATGAATGAAGCTGCTTTCGCTTCTTTACAAGCTGTAATGCACCGTGTCTGTCATCTTGAGCTTCCTTAGAATCAGGCTGCAGACAGAGCATTTCAAAAACTTGAGTGTGCAAATATTATACAGACATGAAAATGGTTACGGTCAACCTCTAGAAGCTAAATTATGTTTATAGGAATGCCACATGTCATGGGAGTACTAAACTGAGACCTTACCATAAAGCAGTCTCACAGTGGCAAAAGTGAAAGAAGCAAATGATGAAAAAATACTTAAGTTGGATGTTAGGAACAATCATCATGTTTCTATTTATGTAAAACAGTGAGACGACAAGTTTGCCACACAATCCTACTACTGTTCAACTCAATGAATGGGATGGGTGGAAAAATAAGAACTCACTCAAGCTTCTACATTCGAAGTTGAGATACTTTTCCAACACAAGCAAATTGCCAAGATATAAGAAAAATCGACATTATATAATTTCAGTAACCTAAGCCCATGTTAAGAATTCCAATAATCTTTAGCCAGGGAAAATTCTTGTTTTCACCTTTGGATATCAGTTAGTACCCATCAATCTATATTATGTTGAAAGCTCAGACAAACAGTGATCCTAAAACAGAAAGGTCAAGCCTCCAAAACACGAGTTTTTACCTTAATGGCTAATGCTTTATCAAAGCTTTCAATTGCGCTGTCAGGCTCCCCAAAGTTCAACTGTGCTCTGCCAAGGGTTATCCATGCCTAAGAAGGCCACGGCAAAGAAAAAAGTGAGAATAATTTTAACAAACTTTAAAGGACTGTTTTTTTGAGTTAACTAGACTTGCACCAAGAGTTTCTTTTAGTTATAACTAGAATTGCACTAGGAAATAGATAAAGTGATTTATGAAACTATATTTCATGAATGCCATGCTACACCACTAACTGTAACTGTAACTGTAACTGCAATTTAGCAAAATCAGCCACATCTGCCAATTGGTTGACATTCCAAGTGAGACAAGTTCCACTACTACCTGACTTGTTTATAGCAAAGGAAGCACTACATTTAGGTGGGAGGGAAACAGAATTTACTTGTACATTACAAGAAAAAGGACAGATGGAGGAAAATTTCCAAGGAGAAATAAAAGCAGAGACAAGGAGGAGTCAACAGTCCAGGAATCTCAGACATAAAATTGCATGTATGGCAAACTGGGGTAAAATATACGAAGCAGTGAAATATTCAACAAACAAGTTCATTGAAAGGGCTAGTTTAACTAGGGTGAATTAGATGGCACCGTAATAGCATCCTACAAAACATGAAAGCAGAATAGCAACCACATTGTAGAGTATGCCATGGTCATACCTCCGCCCATGACGATTCCAACTCAGTTGCTCCTGTCAATAAATTCCAAAGTAAATTGAGGTTCCTGGGACTTTATATTTTCAGAAAAATGCAAAATACAACATATATTTGTAGAACAATCAGGGCAATAAACACAGGTTGATATTCATGAATGAGAGATGAAAAGGCATGGAACTCACTAGTTGCTGCCTTCAATGCACTCCAGGGATCTCCAATTTCAAGCAAAACCTGTGCCTTTTGCTCATGTAAGACTGCATTTCCAGGCATCAAATTAAGAGCAGCCTCCCATTTCCCAAGTGCCTCACGATATTTTCCATCCTTCAAAGAGATAGCAAATCAAAAAACATATTCCAGCTGTTGCATAAAATGTCATCATGTACTTAAGCAAAGCATAGAATAAACTCGAGCCTGTGCTTCCAAATAGAGTTTCTTCTTCAATTTGTATTATACCGAAACAGATGCTAGAAAACAGACACCACACACACACATCAGAGACATGCTATCAACAGAAATAGAAACGAGATAATTCAACAACTTGGCATAACTGCAGAAAATACAGCAGAAGGAATCGGAAAAAACCGGTAGATGAGCATCAAGTAATGCAGTAAACGTTCCTTACCATGAACAAGCAAATCATAAGGACTCCTCACTGCCATTCCAAATAAGTAAACAGTGATATCAAAAAGTTCCACACAACCCACATATGCTGCATACGCAATATGTCCGGAAAACCACAAATTTCAAATCTTTTGTAACATAAACACTGAAATATCACAAAAAAATTCAATAATAGCATAAGTTCCGCAATAATATTGTCAAATTTGCACTTCTCAGGGAAAGAAAGAAAGAAAGAAGAAGAAGAAGAATTAGGGAGAGAGGGAAATACCTCGGCTAGCTTGTTGCCTAAGTCTTGGAAAGAGTCGGCGAGTTGTCTATTGGATGCTTCTGAATCCAAGGACTTGTGAGGGGCACCCAGTTGCTTGGTATCGCTATTCTTGTCTTCGTCGTCGTTGTGGAGCATATCTTGTTGATCAAAAGGGAGGTTTGGGTACTTCGATATGGCTGCTAAAGGTCGCTTCTTGCTCTCCTTCTTCCATGTTACTTTCATCTCTCTGATATTTTTTTTTGGTTGTTGTTGTTGCTGCTGCTTTCGATTTTCTAACAGGACAGGAGAGGAAAATACACGACTGAGCTTTGCCTGGGTTTTGTCGGTTAAATTGGGATTCCTGTTCATGTAGTCAAATGCTAAAGCCCATTATAAATGGCCAGACTTTGGCCCAAATGAAGACAGGCTTGAAAGTAACTCATTACTGCCCGGAAGAATCATGAGAAGGCCCACCATAATGTACAAAGGATAAGAAAGCCTTTGAAAAAAATAAGGATTTTTCACGTTTTCCCCTTTTCTTTTCTTTTTTGAGAAGGGAAAGAGTTGGGAGCAGGAATTATAAATTCTTGATAGAATCTTTTTTCTCCCCTCAAATAGTAGCAAAGGAATGAATTTATTTTAAGATAGAATGGCGGCATAACTCATAAGGAATTCATTTAATTGTTTGTTTATTTCGAGTTTTATTTAGCAGGGAGAAGGAGGCTCTTGGCTGGCTGGGAGGCCGGCCAACTTGTACAAAATTATTATTGTAAATCAATTTTCATGCTCTCCTTGTCTCCCTCTCTGTTTTCGATAATTGATCAAGCTCTTGCTCAGCAACTCAAACTTCTCCTACTATGCAGGCCTAAACCAAAAAAAAATAAAAATACAAGGACCACAGACTTTGGAATGAGGACTGATTTGTAATAAAAATAAAAAAGGACCAAGATGAACTTTTTAAAGAGTAAGAACTGAAAACTAATCATAAACATTAAAAATTCGAAAAAAAAAATAGTTCTATGACACCACGTGTTTCGTCATGTTACTAGTTACATCATAACCAAAATGCCGGATTATTAAAAACAACACACTGCCATATTCGACTTCGGTCCCACTTTATTTCAAGCAACATGGCAGAAAACAATTGGCAATTGAGCCAAGTTGCTGTCGGAAAAAACCGAGCTTTGAGGGCCTACTTAATATGGTATTATTTAGTACTATTATATTATATTATATTATATTATATTATATTATATTATATTGTGAAGCGTGATTCTCATGCTGGAATAGAAGAACACAGCAACAAAGTTAACAAACTCTTTATCTTCCCATCTTCTATTCATACGACAACGTTAGCTGACCACGTGTTGCTTTTGAAATTAAAGGATAACGATCCCATTTTCCTTTTCTCTTTCTAGATCATTTTTTTTTCTCCTTTCTCTGCTGACTAAACTCTTGTCCAGCTTCTCTTTCAATAGAACCCTAACTTATATGTGGTTCGCATGCTTGTTCCAGCGGCATCCTCTCTCTCTCTCTCTCTCTCTCATTTTGATTGTTTTTTCAACCTTATACTATGGAGGGTCATTCACGTTAGCTTGATGTTAGGCTGATAAAGAGCCAAAATTATTGTGTCTTAATATGTGATGCTGTCTTCAAAAAGTAACATTGGAATAAAGCTAATGAATTAAATAATTAGTTAATTAATTAGTTTTAATAATTTTATTTATTTTTTATAATTAAGATAATTGATAATTTATACTTAATACTTGATAGTTCAAGGTGACTTGTGGCTAGTACCTGCAAAAAAAATCATCTCTAGTGAAGATAGAGACCATTCAATACTTAAATAAGTATCTTTTTTAAAGAGAAAAAATACAATAATATTATTAAAAAAAAAAGAATAAAGATTATAAACTTTTCTTCCGAAGATCTCACAGTGTATTTATAACCTACTAATCTTGTCCTTTTATGAAGATGAGGGATTACAGTGTAATTTTACTTTTATGATAATTTAAGTTGTGTTGTGAATTCTATTCCACTTATTTTATCTAACTAAAAAATAGAGACATAAAGAATCATGAAAGACTTTAATACACCAAATGATGTTGGCGGAGTATAGACTTGTTTAACTAAGTCTATTGTTGAGAAATAAATTCTCTAAGTTTTTATGTAAAAATCTGTAGAATTGATGGGTTAGATTCATGTATTATGTTTGAATCTATGGGTGTAGCGAATTCGATTATGCCCGGGCTGTGATGACAAAAATTCTTGGGCTCAACACTTTAAAAAAACACATGTGAAGCCCACCTCATTGACCTAAGCATCAAGCTGGGCTTGACAACACCTGCCAGACCTAAAAGTTGGGCCTAAAAGGTGCTAGAAATAGATGGTGCTTGGGTTTGACTGGAACAAGACTCATGTTATGTTTGGACTGAGCACACTGTCAATCTCATTTGTGGCAAGATTTAGAGCTAGCTAGACCTAATCAACAACTGGGTCTGGCTTTGGTCATATTCAATATGCCTCTACTAATATATATTGTGTTTTTGTATCGCTGCATACCAGTTCAATGCATTCAAGAATTCAAAAAAATTATACTTATATTTTTTTCTTAATTTAAATTATTTTAGGTAAAGAAATATAAAGATATACTGATAAAATCTTAGTTCACTAGTACCCCCTTATCTTTGCAATATAATAATATGCAAAGACATTAATTAATAAGTTTTGGTAGTATAAAAAAAATATTTAATCCAAAAAAAATGTTAAAAAATATACATCTAGACTGAAAGAAATTCGTTAGACATATAATACCAAGAATCTATACTCAGAAAAATCATAAAGAGATTCCCAAATAGTTATGTGGAATCAACGAGGTTGAGCCTTCACCTTGGAAATTTCTAGAATGGAGTGTGGGAGCCTCTAGCTTTTCCAGCATTATTATGGGTTTTAACAGCCTTCTACTAAAGAATAGACATCATAATTTTTATTTTTATTTTTATTTTTTTTATTTAGGACATGAGAGTCCCCATTAAAAAATAGTGATTGGATGATGTTATTATTGTACTAGGAAAACCAGATTCATCCCTTGAAGAGTGAGGTTATTGTCTTAGAAAAATAAAGCTGTGCAAATGGCACTGGGAGATAAGTTTATCCCATGGTATTTTGAGAGATTGTTGCCTTTAGAGAGACTGAGTCAATCCCTTGATGAGTTGTGTATATAACACTGAGAAGAACATGTTTGTTCTTTGGAGAATGGTGCATATAACATGGAGGAGACCAAGTTTATCCCTTAAAGAATGATGCATATATCATCAAGAAGACCATATTCATATATTGAAGAATGATGCATTTAGCATTGGAAAGATCAAGTTCATACCTTAAATAGTGATGCATATAGCATTTACGAGACCAAGTTCATCACTTAAAGAGTGGTGCATATAATATAGAGGAGACCAAGTTCATTCCTTTCCTATGAGAATACACATTCCTCGGATTAATGTTGAAGGGCTTTCAATAATTACCTGGAAAGAATAAAAATTCATTTGAAATAAGTCATTTATATTAAAAAAAACTTATATTCTTATTAAGAATTATACATCATGAGATGATCTGGGTGATAGGTATGGAGGAGGTTATTAAAAAAAAAAAATGTTTTAGAGACGTCACTAAAATGTTTGCTTTGACTACCTTAATTACTTTACTTGGAAGGTCATTCATAATTCAAATTGTATGTGATTTTTCATGAATTGATTCACTTCAAATAAAGCTTTTATCTAATATGGCATAAAGTTTTATTTAAAGAGCATGTTCTCTTACTCCTCTTATTCAGGCTTTTAACGCTATTGGCTCAAGTAATTCTTCAACCTCGAGAATCTTCTTATTGAACCTCCTCAAATATCCTAGTGTGGTCTCGCCCTCTTATTGGGCAACACTAAAAAGCTCTATAGAGTTTTTATCGGCAAATACACTAGTGCTAAAACGTGCCACTAGTTTGACGCAGAGGTTGCTAAATCCTTTAGTTGAGTTTAGTTTCAAGTTATTATATAAGACACACATAAACCCTTTAAAGTTTGTAGGGAATATCTTGTACATCGAGTTATGATCTTAGTTGATCGACTATAAATACAAAGCTAAATTCATTAAAAAGATTATTTGAAGGGATATGGTTGTCTCATAAATGAATAATTTGAAATTCACATGTTTTTTACCTCAAAACTAGCCCGCAACCTCTTAATAAAATTCAACAGCATACCTGGCAGATGGAAAAAAGAAGTTCCTTACCTTAAGAGGACACAACCAAGATATAAATCCTATTTATAATAGAAATACATTAATTAATTTCATCAAAAATATTTCATAAGAGTAATATGGTGAATTAGAAATTCTAGAACTTTCTCATCTTAGTTTATATTTAGCTATTTAATTTAGTTTTTGTTAGTTTATAAAATGACAAATCATTCTTATTCAATTCATCAAACAAATATTGATTAATAAATTTTAGTACTTATTGATAATTTTTCAATTCCTGTAAGACAATACTCTTACTCATTTATTTTATTACTTGTTACAATTCATGCGCTTACGATTCCAACCAATATTAACCTCTAAAACTTGTAGCAATTGAAATTTTAAACTCGAGTTCAATAGAGAAACTCGATTCTCAACTAATGTAATGTTAAATGATAAAATCAAAAAAATAATAACAATTTAAAAAGTTTTTTAGCGTAAAAATAGTAATAAAAAGAACAAGAATCAAATTTGATAGGGCAAAAGAAAATCAATAATGATAAAATTATAAAAAAAATCAATTTAAAAAGGTATTTCAAACAAAAAAAATAGTAATCAAAAGAATATAAATCAAATTAAAAGATTTAAAAAATAAAGCAGGATGAAATTGAAAAGGAATTCTAATTTTATAAATTATTTTAAATATTGAAGAATAAAATTTTTAAAAAATCAATATAAAAAATTAGAATAGAGCTTAAAAAAATATAATGGTGGCTTAAATTGTTTTAAAAAATATTAACTAAAAAATATAATTTTGTATATTTATATTTCCTCTACAATCTTGTATGCATTAATTGTCTGTGATAGATTGCAATCATGCTTCTTCAATCTTTTGAAGTCAAATTCAGATAATCCTCAGGGGAGAATTAATTTCCTTCCACAAATCTTTTTCCAACCAACTATTTTAGCTGAAAAATAATCATGACTTCTAACATTTATTTTTTGATAGTACAATATTTTTTTTTTAGAATGACAGATTTAATGAATCTCATCATAAGACAAAGTAACATGAATGACGATGTTATCTGATTGAAAAATCAACTTGATTTCTATCAAATTTATCATGTTTGGTTGAAAAACTCATATATGTTTGGTTGATGTAATTGTTACATGAATGTTTTATATCAAAACCCGTATGTTTTTTTAAAACACGCGTCCAATCTAAGCAACATTCTCAATTTAGAATCAATTATATATGGATTTTTTGTGAGAGATCATAACATATATATATATATATATATATATATTATTTAGGTATATTTTACATTAAAAAGAAAACAAAATGCAAAATATATGTAGAGTATCATGTGGTCAAAGGACATGAATTTGACTGGTAGGATAATAAATGACTTTACCCAAGGTATCCAAATTTTTTTAAAAAAAATTAGAAGTAAGTGATATTTGAGACTTCTGTTTTCCTGTTGAAGCAGTGGCATTGAAATGGCAAGTTCACCTTCCTTGGAAAGAGAAGAGGAAAGGGTTTGATGAGAGAGAGAGAGAGAGAGAGAGAGAGAGAGAGAGAGGAGAGAATAAACAGAAAAATAAAAGGAAAGAAAGAAATAGTGAAAATAGAAAAAAAAAAAGAATATTGAAGCTGAGTATTATAAATTTTTGGAATTTTTTATTATTATTATGTTAATTAGCTTGCCATTGCGATGGTTGTATATCCAATAATTTTCTCTCATCGTAGGTGTAGCAAAGAATAAAAGGATGAAAAAAATATATATCGTAATTTTTTTTTATTTTTAAAAGCTGATTTGTTTTTGTATTCTAAAAATATTTTAAAAAATATTAAAATTATTTTTTATTTCAAATTTTTTTTAATTTTTTAACGTGTTATTATTTAAAATATAAAAATTATTATTTTAATAGATTTCCAAACAAATTTTTTTAAAAAACCGTTACACTTAATAAAAACAAGAGGCTTCACCAAGATACGAGATCATGGTGCATGAACGAGGAGAATATTCAGTCTTCATCCAAAGGCTACAGCTATTATTTACGTCCTGGATAGGTCAATTCAAAAAGATTGGATTGGGGAAAAAAAACAAGAAGAAAAAAACAGATTTTCTGTCGATATGTCTTGGCATGTGCCGTGCTGTCTTCCATTGCCATCAGCTAGGAGTGATGGATTCGGTCACCATGTCTGCTTTCATATGGGGCCTAGGATTACAGAATACTAGCTTAAAAATATATATATATATAAAATCATTAGATTTTCCTTCGGGCTCGTTTTACAGCTGAGATTCGTAACACTAGAAAAGAAATGCCATGCCTGCCAGCTTGCTAGATGGGCACGCCAAGCCCTGGTTGGTGCACGAACAGAAGGCCAGTATACATCAACAAGCTAGCACCAGATTGCAAGTTCTACAGTAATGGCTTTTAATTCCTATAACATATATTTCTTTGTTTCTCTGGATATGTTAATTGGAGGATATGTTTTTCCAAGAACAGTGGTGTCTTTGACCATAAAAAGATCACCTGTAGTACCTTTCAAAATCCCGCATGATCACAAGAAGACCCACGGATCTTCGCAGTATCTTGGAATGGATAGGACTGACCCTTGACTCCTGCAAGTTTACAGTTTCGATTCACACCTCGTCCCTGTCCGAGCTTTTCCGAAAGCAAGCCGTCTTGGACACAGTTTTCACGACTTCTATCATCGCTGAACTTTCCAACAAGCATTCCATCATCGAAAAGTAGAGGACCTTGGTCCAGGTAGATAACAGTTGCCTACTGCTTGACACCATAGAGTTGCCATTCATAGATGGCAATTAAGCACAAGAATTTATTTAATTTTATCATCTGAATTGAAATTTTTTAATTTCTTTCTGTTTTGAATTAAATCCTCCATCGTTGAATTAAGGAGAGCTTCCTAAGTTTTTTCCTATTTTCTTTTCTCTGGCAAATAATTTCCTCAAAGGCCTCAACAGGCACACTAGTGGGATCTTAATTACTAGACTAGAGAGCAATGATGATTTATTATGCTAAAAGCAGAAGAGAGAAAATTCTCAGTGACGAATCACTCCATCGAATATACCAGGTGTACACCAAGTCTAGGCAGGACCACCTCGGCAGTGGCGAAGCCACAGTGGATCAAAGGGGGCAATTGCCCCCTTAATATTTTTTTTTATATTTTTATATTAATATATTAAACTCATATGTTAATATATACATAAACGCACACATCATTGCCCTAATTTTCCCCTTTTTTTCCCTTTTCTTTCTTTATCTTCCCCTGTTAAATATTGTTCACTTCTCATTCCCTGCCTCTTGTTTAACTCATCAATTAATTTTTATTGTAATTTTTTTTATTTAATTTTAATTTTAATTTTTTATAATTAATTATTAAAAATATTAGGGTTTATGATAATTTAGAGGTTTTTATATGAATATGTTTAACATAAATATTTAAATCTATTAATTTAATCAATTAAGTATTTTTTTATTATAAAAAAATAAATTAATATTCATGCAAAACTACTATTCTTGGTATCTCTTGCATTGATAGTAGTTTATTAAAATTTAATATTTTCACATGATTTGTTTGTAAGTAAAATATCAAATAGAAAATATATTTTCCACTTATTGTTTCTTTTATACATATACTAGGCATTGTTTCTTAATTAAATATCTAGAAATGATTAAATATACTTTAATCAACATACTTCAAGTGTCTATATATATAAACTGAAATAGATTTTGATTTTGATGAATTAATGTATATTTTTAAATTAATTTTATTAGATATAAATTAATATATATGTTTGGAATTGCTTTTTAATACATGTCTATATAATATATTATTTATTAACAATTTATCTTTTTATTTAAAAAACTCTAGTTACGTCACTGCACCTGCACCTAGGTTTCCCGATGTCACATCGACGTATTTCAGCGCAAAATATTTATCTTTTTACTGCTTCTATACAATATCGCAGCCTGGACCATATCCACAAAGAAGTCCTTGCACACTCCCTTTGTTTCTCGATTTTAAAATCTTAGCATGCTGCTATTCAGAAGACAAAAATGGCTGTATGCCTTGGTGAAGAATCGGAAGCACCAGGAGGGTTCCAGTCCACCAAAGAGGAGGCTAATTAAGAGATGGTTTTCAATTGCATAGTTCAATCGTTTGTTTCCCTTCCCGAACCTGCGACTATTTTTTTTTTTTTAATTTATACGGGGTGTCCGATCCATGACTAATTTTCAGAATTTAAATATGTAACTATTCTTGGTCCACCAGTTTTGTTGCCTCCTTAAGGACGATTGCTTCGATGATCAATCAGCAGACCCGTCTCATTCAGAAACAGGGTGAATAAGCGATCATTATTATATCATTAGTCTATTGGCTCGTGAACCACAATTAATCTTCAGGATTTAAACCTGTAACTATTCTTGGTCCACCAGACGATTGCTTCGAGGATCCGTCTCACTCAGAAACAGGGTGAATAAGCGACCATTATTATATCATTAGTCTATTGGCTCGTTTCAATGGCTCTTTTACTGTCAATGCTTGAAACATTTTCCTACGTGGATCTATACAGAAGAGTTGATGTGAAAGGTTGTCTGTGATGTCCTGTAATCATCTTTGAAATTTTAGTGGGATTTCTGCTTTCGTCTACACCCTGGAAAAAGAAAAAAAGACCAATACTTGAAGTCGAAGTTCTTGAAATTTTAGTGGGATTTCTGCGTCATCTTCCTTCTATAATTCTTCGACCTCGAGGTTTTATGACCACTTCTTAATTGCATTTGCAGACAATGTCCTCCCTCTTTAATTGAGGGAAGGAATATGGCTAAGATTACCCTCCCTGATTTTGTCGGCTTCCTTGATCCATGAAGTGGCAAGGAAACTTCCACTTATGGTAATTTATATTTAAATACAGCTGGGCTGTAGAAATTAGATGGTGTCCTAATGTTTCTTCCTTGATCCAATGATATATTAGCTGTGATTTTTTTTTTCATTTAAAAAATTGTGGATTGATTGCATTATCTTATCTAGTTGTCAAAGATTGTTAGTCTATGCTTACAACTGCAAAAGCAATACCCATGATATGCCACACTGTCTTGCTTTTGAATGAAAGTTGACGAAGCTTTCCATTCTCTTTTGTCAGGATATTGGTACATCACAACTTTTTTTACCCTGGATATTGTACATTTATATCATTAGACGAGCAGTCAGGATTCAGAGATATTTATGAAAAACATGGTAAATTAATTCGTGGGGTTTGTATTTCAGACCCTCACTGTCCAATTCGCAGTAGAGGCGGTCATGTCACTCTGCCATTAACAAAAACTACAAAAAG
Organism: Populus euphratica; assembly: GCF_000495115.2. Taxonomy (NCBI): domain Eukaryota; kingdom Viridiplantae; phylum Streptophyta; class Magnoliopsida; order Malpighiales; family Salicaceae; genus Populus; species Populus euphratica. Next base: position 413,285 of record NW_011499873.1, on the reverse strand, counting down.
TTGAAGGTCGGCTACAGTCTCCTGCTCAGTTGTTTTCTTTTTTAAAAAAAAATTCTTTTTTTTTTCAATTGTTTTCAGAGCTAAGCATCGCAGGAAAACCACAACAAGTGACACGTTGTTTTAAAAAGAACCTAGGTGTACATAAGGCTTTTTCTCTTAATGGGTTAGGCACTGGGCCACACAGGGCTAGCCGAGTGGCCTACTTCCTTCAACCAATTTTTTTATAATATTTGAAATAAAGAATTCATGTATTTTAAAAAAGTCATTTTTAATATTAACATGATATTTTTTTATAAAATTGTCAGCCTTTTTTTTTCAGCTTTTCATGATTTGTCTTTGTTTTACTTCTTAAATTTAGTTTTTCAGCATGAGATTTGTTTATTATCATTTGATTACATTAAAAAAAGACTCCAAAAAATTCCAATGTGTTATTTTTGCATTTTTTTAATACATCTACTGAAACATTTTTTTTTAATAACAAGAGATGTTGTTTTATTTAAATAAAGCAATACGTTTTAACAAAAAAAAACAAAGAACTTGCAGTTTGATTTATTGTTTCATCTCTCATCATCCAAACTATATATCACTATAATGATCTAATATTATACTACATCCCAGCATAAATCTTACCAGCTGATTGCCCCTATATCATTGTGGCGTCAATTAAAGAGATCTTGATTCCAGTGATGATTTAATCATTAACTATTAAAAAAAAACATAAACTTGAAATAATCCCACACGACAATTCAATAATTTTTGCTCTTATTAGTAATTTAGTTAATTTATTGTAATTAAAATAATAAAAATATTATTTTACCTCAAATAGTTAGCCCAATATTTTTGCCTTCAGCCAGGTGAGATTGCAATTTTATTGTTCTAATTGATAGGTCAGATTAGTTTAGAGCTACAATATTTATCGCTAAAGTAAACACATCTTCCGTTTATAATAATAGAGTAAGAGTATACTTTTTTAATTATTTTAGGGTATATTTGGGAATATAATAAATGTTATTTTTTAAATTACATCACTTAAAAATATATTATTTTATTTTTAATATCAAAACACTAAAATAACTCAAAAACACATTAAAAATATTAATTTAAAAGTAAAATAAAATTTTTCAGAAGAGCTGTGTAAAACCGCAATTTGAACACTCTTGGTACAAATCACGCGCCCAATAGAGGCTCTTGGCCAACCTCCTAAGCGCCAAACAAGCGATAACGCTACCGCTGTCTAGCTAACAATGCAAACCATGCCCATAATTCCTTCTTTGAAGTGATGCAACAAAGACCAGAGAATTGATATTTATTGTATCTTTTCAGCATAGTGGATGAAACAAAAAAAAGGAAAAAATAAAAATTCAACTTCCAACAAACAGAAAATTGAAAAAATTATATATATATAATAATAATAATTAAAAGATTGAAGATTAAATTGGATCCAACAAACAGAAAATTGAAAAAATTATATATATATATATAATTAAAAGATTGAAGATTAAATTGGATATAATTAAAAAATAACAAGATATTTTTAATTTTTTTATAACTTCTAGAAAATATTTTTTGTTCAAATTAAAAAACATTTTTTTTAAAATAAAAATAATTTTTTTAACTAAAAAATATTTTTTATTGATCAATTTTTTCAATAATAAATAAACATATTAAAATTTTAAAATTTATTTTTCATAAAACAACAAGACTATATAATTTGAGATTCATCGGAAATTAAAAGAGCAGGTCCAAAAACTATATATATTCCTTAAGCAAAATACGTTACTTCTATACAACTAAAAAGACTTGGATATAATTTCTTCATTCAATTTTTTTATAATATTTTAAAATACTAATATTAAAAATAAATCTTAATAATAATAATAATAATATTATTATAATGTATTTTTAATTATAAAACAATTTAAAAAATAACCACATCACCGTAACAAATATAGCAAATATAGTGTAAAACAGTAAAAGTGAGCTCCTGTTGTAACTTGTAAGTACCCAGTACCGACCATAAAATGGCCACGCGTCAAGATCGCATCTACTTTACAAGTTTTATCCCGTTGCGCTGAAATTTGCTACTGCCGGATGCTTGACGTCCAAGCAGCTTCCTACCTCTTTTTTTTTTAAAAAAAAAAGAAAATTACGTTTTAAACCTAATTCAAAAACTTTAAATTCCCTGTTTTTCACTATAAAGAGGCACCCATTCGAAACCAGAGCTCTGAAAAGCAAAACAGAGCAAAGAAAGAAGAAGAAAGAAAAAGGCAGCGATGGAAGTGAAGAACAGGAACAGCCCAGCTGGCGAGGAAGTGATCAAATCCAAGAAAGACGCTTGTTTTAAACAGAAGAATGATAGTTTGATTCCAAGAAAGAGGAGGTTAGTGAAAACCATGATGTTTTATTCTATTGCCTCTGCAATTTTTGGCTCCTCTTGTCTTCATCCTCCCTCTAAACCCAAAGAATACAACAGCGGTAGTACTGGTTGTATCACAAGAGTCACACCCACCTAAAATATCAGATGTAGAGCCGTTATTGGTGGTGGTGCTGCTGCTGCTGTTGTAGTTGTTGTTGTTTTATCTAGGAGATTTGTGCTGCTGCTGCTGCTGTTGTTGTAGTTGTTGTTGTTGTTTTATCTAGGAGATTTGTGCTTTAATTAGTGATGTTAATTGTGGGTTAAGGCGAGGTGGGATTTGGCTGGGGAAGGGAGAAGGAAACGGAGAACAGCGGTGTTTATATTAATTTATCGGAGAATTGTAAATAATTTGTGTGATATAAAAGTAATTTTGATGATTGATGGTGTATCTTGCTTCTCTGCCTTCCAAAACGTTGGTGGGTGTCCTTTATAATGTTTTATGATGTGCTTCTCGAGCTTATCAGAGCCGGCGGCTCAACGCAGGCGACCGGTTTCTGAACTGGATAAACCCGACCGTTTCACAGCAATTAACTATTTTCAAAATCTATAGATTCTTATCTCATCCTGGAAAAGGCAGAGAGGTACATTAGTTAAAGGACAATGATTCCGCATCACAGGTGAAACGAAGATTTAAGCGATGTCTAAAATTAAAGGAAAAAAGAAAACCCACGACTTTGAGGACGTTTCTTGCGAAAGCCCAGAGAACATTTGAAAAGAACATTCTTGTGAATGTTAAAAAAGCTGCAGTCAAATTCACCATTGTTGCAGAACATTTGACTGACCACTGAATTGAGCCAGCTCGGAAAAAGCCTTGAAAGTTAAACCAAAGACAAAAGGTAAAAAGAAGAAGTCTTGTTCTTAAAAATATGCTGGCAATAAAGTAGATTTAGCAGCAGATAACGCCTCCACTTGAGTGTGGAAACAGAAGGGAAGGGCCAAAACATTCCTCTGGAAGGAGTTGGCGTTGCATTATGTAATTCCATTATTCCCCCTTTTTTCACTCAAAAATCAAAAGTACTCTTCAAATCCAGTTCCAAAAAACCTGATTTTTTCATATAAAGAACTATTTTAGAGTTTTTTTCTTCCTAGATTAGGCAGTTGTAGATATTCTTTCCATGATAATGTACTTCAAAACTTATTTATCAAAATAAGGATTTTTCTGTCGGGTTAGACTTAAGTATTAAAGGCCACGTCTATCCTCGTTGTGTACGTGTCTTGTCTTTTATTTTGAAAAAAATCAAAATCACGATTTCTCTCTCCCCTTCTCACGTCCTTCCACGTCAACTTGCTGCATCGAGAGAAGAATTTATATACAATAAAGGGCATTCTCATGTCATAGTGCACGTCAATCAATTTTTATTTTTTTTTGTTGAAAACTTTTAAAAGGCACCCCCACGTCAATAGAGAGAAAATTAATATATTCTCCGATCTATTAGTTTAAATGTTTGAATAAAAAAATCAAGAAAAAATATTCAGTTAATGCTTGAGATTTTTTTTTATAGTAATATTTAACGTAATTGAATTTTTTTTTGGTAGATAGAGAGAGGGAAATAGATTTAATTTATCTATTTTTATATAATTATTTTAACTAGAAAAATATGATGTATACAATATGATATTACATGGAAAAAACTACATTTTTTGCTTAAACAAGTTTAAAATTATCTTATTTTAGGGAATAATTTTTTTTAAAAATAAGTTATTGTGAACAAAAAAAACTCAAGATGTTATGCTATATATTCTAAAATTTTTGAAATTCCATTTCAATTACTTTTAGTAATGGTTGTGAGTATAATAGTGGCTGCTTTCAAAATATTTTTGATATTAATATGTTAAAATAATCTAAAATATAAAAAAAATATTTTTAAATAACATGTTTTCAATTATATTCTTAAACAGTCACTTAAAATGAAATCTAATATAATAAAAATAGAGTTATGTTAAAAAAATTAAAATTATTTAAAAAATCAGAAATTAATGGATGTTCATCCCTCTACCAAACAAAACTTTTTACGATAAAAAAAATACAATTTTGTTGTTTCCCCTTTCATGTTTTAGAGTGGATTGTAATAGTAAGTTTTTAAAAATTTACAATTTAACCCTCAAACTTAATTTTAATGCAATTAAATTTAAATTAGAGCTTAGTTGAATGTTATTTTCATGGGTAAGGGGTTAAATTGAAAGTCAAGAAACTAAAATGCAAAACAAAGGTGTCATAGGTGGCATATTCAAATTTATTTGTAAAATATATTTGTGCCCCGGACACGCATGTGATATTAGGTTAATGTTTTATTTATTAATTATTTTTAATAGTTTTTATGCTTTAATATTTGTTTTGTTAGAAAATAAACTACATAATTTATTTTATTTTATTGTTTTTAAATGGTTATTATTGTCTTAAATATGTTTTTATATCTAGTTTGATGCTCAATTTTGTTAACATGTGTTTTTATCAAATAATTCAAAAAAAATATTTAATAAAAAAATTAGTAAATTCATTAGAGTACATGACATGGTTTATTGAGGAATTGAAATCAATTTAATATCTCATTGTCTCAATAATTTTTATTATAAAAAATTATCATTTTAAAATTTTATTAAATAATTAAATCGTGACATATCGAAATTAATCCATAAAGTTCGTTGAATAAAACAATAGAAAAATTCTTTACGCTATTAATGGCGTCCAATGGACTAGGAAAAAGGAAAAGGTGACTGCCACCCACGGAGTAAATTCATTGAACAAGGACAACAAAGAAAGAGATAAAGAATGGAGAATGACGTATGCCCTCGTCAGACAAATGACGAAAGCTCAGCACTCTTTGTCGAGCAATCATTCTCTTTTTTCTTGGGATCCCGAAGAAGGTATTCTCATTTATTTAGAACAGCTGGTGGGGACACACACACCGGCGGCTTTCTCAGGTCATGTGACAACGCTTGGCCGGAATTCCACGGCCACACAATCTTCATTGGGACGGGAAAAGTAAAATAATATAAGTGAGGTGGGTTCAGGCCCGGGTGAACGACTAATTACAAAAGAGTTGGAGAATTAATAAATAAAACTACTAAGGATAGCATAGCAGTTATTTAATTAACGAGAGAATCTTGACTAACCCCTTTTTCTTTTCCGTTCCTGAAATTGTTTTGAGTGGACAAGTGAAGAGGACCCTGTGTGTGAATGATGAAAGTGCTGGCTCGCTCTGGGCCGGTGTTACCTTCATGGTCATAAAGATTTGACATCTTAGTCATGAGATCGTCACTTCTGTTGAACTCTTCGCTTGGATGGATGATTCATTATGACGATTCTTAATTTCACATGCACATGAACCCAGAAACCTCACACGTAATTTTTACACACTTTTTATTTAGAATTTGGAGCTTTGTGGAGAAGTTTCGTGAACGAATCCAGATTCTTCAGTGTGAAAACTCCCAACGCACATACATGATGTTGCCCAGATGATTAACGATCGATTCGGTGCCTTGGAAACAAGGGGGGTGATCAAGATTGTGGGTGAGGATAAATCGCCACTCACGGGCTGCCCCTTGTCCTCCATTGGCCCCCGCCCGAGGGTTCCCTTCGTTTATAGTAATATATTTTTTTTAGATTAACGTGGGTGTTCGGGCCAGCTTGCGTGCACCACAACTAAGCCCACGGGTCCTGAAGTTAATGATTATGTAAGTCTCCAGTGGCCATCATATGAGCAATCAAGGACTCGAACTTGAGACAATAGAAGAAGCAAACCCCTTGATTTCAAATTCTTACCATTTAGCTATAATGTAGATGTAATATATTAATCCTCTTGTAATAGTAATATATTAATCCTCTTGGTTCTACCATTCTTTGACTGCGGGAATTGGTCATTATTTTTCTAAATGTATATTAATACTTTTGGTTCTACCATTCTTTGACTGCGGGAAATGGGTCCAAGGTTACTTTCTAATTATATATGTTCCTCCTATTCATAAGATCATGCGGATAGACTCTAAACTGAGAAGGAATGTTCCCAGTTGAATCGTGAGTGATCTCCAGCGTAATTATTGAACAAATAATAATAAAAACAGGTTTTTCCGATAAAAATGAAGAGTTTCAGCAGTTTTATTAAATTCTAGAAATCAAGGAAGTGCAAAAGCAAGCTCCTGAGAAATAATTGGTGTCAAGCATTGGTAAAAAGATGTGCTAACCATCATAACCTCCCATTGACGGCAATCCATTCACGAATGCTTTTACACCCATCATAGTCTCACCACTGGATAGTGTCCATTAGTATATTATCATTTTCTTCTGTGGTCTGAATTCTGATCACAAAATCTCGTGGTCAAGATTTCCAAATATATTCGTTCACACCACATTACCGAATATATTCTTCACTTGATTAAGCTGTGTGTTGACAGCGGCTTCAATTTTTTTTTATAAAAAATTATATTTTTATATTTTTTAGATTGTTGTAATATGCTGATTTTAAAAATAATTTTTAAAAATTAAAAGGATATTAATTTAATATATTTTTATATAAAAAACATTTTAAAAAGCAACTATAACTATATTTTTAAATTGAAACTAATTCCGCCATGGAACACGAGGCACACTTCCTCTTCTATCTTTTCCATTTCAAATTAAGTTTTTTAGTTTTCTTTACATCTTTGGATAATAAAAGTAAAACTGCCTAGTAAATGAACCAAAAAAAAAAAAACTGTAGAAAATACTTATAATGTGCTTAATTTCAATTGAGGAAATGAGAAGTCAAAGCTCCTGGCTTCTCTCTATTCTACAAATATCCAAGTGTCATAAATATATTCAATTCTTCTCTTGCAAGTAACTCTCTCATTGGTGGATTTTCAACAACCGAAAAATTAAACTATATCCCATTATTTACAGCTAAGCATACAAGTACGGTCACCGTAGAGGCATATACTAGCCGTGATTAGATGTTTTCATTTTCATTTTTTTATAAAAAATATATATAGAAAGAGGGGTTTTTTTAATGTATTTTTATAGTTTAAGAAATCTAAATTTAAATAAAAAATATCACACACATATATAATTAAATAAATCAAGCATTATACTTACAAATAAATAAATAAAAAATCATTAACAATACCTACAAATAAAACTTTAATAATCAAGAAATAAATATAAATCAAAATACATTAAAAATTATATATGTGTGATATCTTCAACAATCAAAAAGGGAAAAACCAAAGTAAAATTTCTTTTTTCAAGAGGAACATAATGTTATTGGCCAAAGTTGAAAATTCAAGTTTTCATTGGGTTTTCGAAGGAAACAAGGGGAAGAGGGGCAGGGTTTCCACGTTACCACCATGGCAAAGTTCACCATTTTGCTGTTGTATGATCACAAATTCACAGCGAGTTCTTCTAAAATTTGAACATGCTGTGCATGCTTGTGGTCCGGACCAAATTAATTTAATTTATGAACAGACCCGTACAGTGATATTAATCCCATTTGCAGCTAAACTTTTTTATTTCCCCCCTATTTTTCCTTTCCTCTACTGATTAAAAAAAACGAGTCCAGAAAAGGAAATCAAGGGGTGACCGTCGACGCCCGTCGACAGCTAAACGTAAGAAGGCCGTCATACCCGCGAGGCAGCGTTCCTTTGGGCTAATAGACTGGGCGACTTGGAGCTCAAGCTTGCTACAGTATCAAAGGGGCTTAAACCTACGCCTCTATGGACTTTGGCGGGAAATCTGATGGGCAGACAGACCACAGGGATCGCTTCAATTTCCACGTGTCAAAATAGTAAACCATCTCGCATCAATATAATCTTCTCCACGAAGTTATCCTGTGATTGGTGAGTTTTAGAGATTAAAGGAATATAAAAAGGGGGAAATCGAGCTCCTCTCTGTTAAACGCAGCCTTGTGCAAGCCTGCTCTGCTCTGCTCTGCTCCACTCAAATCAAAGCACACATAGGTACAGGTAAAACAATTCACAAAAGCCACAATTTCTGGGGTAGTGAAACAAGGTAAAAGCAGAGTGAGAAGGACTCTACTCAGGGAGGTTCTACAGATGGAGACAAAGCTGAATTCAGTTGATGCCGGAACCAAGACAGGATCATGGTTTAAACCCAAGAAAGGGAGTGTTTTTCCCAGGAAGAAGAGGTTGGTAAAGAGAATGATGTTTGATTATTTGGTTCAATCTGTTAGTTCTCTATGCTCTTCCTGTTTCTTCTTCCCCCGGCATGGAGCATCCCCTCAAGCAAATGATGAATATTCTCGATGCAGGAAGATCATTTCACCCACAAAAGTATCAAATGCGGACTGTATTTGATGAGTTGCTTGCTTGGTTTTTTTTTTTTTTTTGTAGTTTTCGTTACTTTAGAATCTGTTATTGTTTTAGTACATAGTTAGGAGCGTAATTGCCATAGATATTTGTGTTCTGGATACGCTCTTAATTAATGATCTGTGATGAGTGATGTACTTTTTCTCTGGCATAAAAACACGTTTCCTTGTTTCTTAGCTTCTTGCATATTCTTATGATGTGCATTAATTGCCGGTTGTTGCCATCAAGCCTCAGTATTAATGTTTGTTAACCTCGTATCTGATCTTACCGTCGCCACCCAACTCACAAGTCGGTGGGGCGGAAATGGGTGTGCTTCCTTGATGAATTGTAAGATCATGTTGCCCCTTAGTTGATATAATTGATGTTCTTTTTTCATCTGCTCTGTAGTATTTTTTTGTAAGTTCCATATAATTATCCGTTTTCTCTAACACAATGATGATAGGTCCTATGAATATTAGTTAATTTCTTATTTTTTTGTTGGTAAAAGGTTTTATTTTCATACCTTGCCTATCTGGGGCTTTCCATATTGATAACTATTGACTCTGGGGACTGGGGATTTGGTACAGTGGTGAGGATGAATTAGAGAAAAAGGTGAGAGAAGATTGAGCATTTTTAGTGGGATGGAACATGTGTAGCAGATGAAGGGTAGGAAATGAGAGATGGGGTGTGTGGGAAGGGAGTGCATCACAGAAATAGGAAATGGGTATACGGGGAATCCCTCCTTGGTGAATTTAGTTTATTGTTGAAGGATGCCCCTCTTCTTGTATTGCAAAGAATGTTGAATGCGTGGTATTTTTTAAAGGGGAGTGTTATTCCAAGTTGAGATTCTCTAGAGAGAGGGAGAGGGAGAGGGGGGGGGGGGGGGGGGGGGGGGGGGGGGGGTGCGGTGGTGGTGCGGCGGGGCTGAAGTTGAGAATTTTTTGTAACACCAGAAACCCAGGATCGAAAACTTCATAAAACTCCTGAAAGCATCTCTAAGAAATGTTGAGGAATAGAACTGAAAAGCCTCTGGTAAAGTTCCAGCAGTAAAAACACGAACCACGATTGGTAATTCTCCACTTTAATTCAATTGAGTAACTCGATTTCCGATCGCCAATTTAAGAAAATCTCAGATTCTTGAAGTATAAAGAGGTAATTCTTGAGATTTGGTACATGTACGAGGAGGTAGGCAACCAATTCGAAATGGGAAAAAAATTCTCTTAGAGGGCCCCAACACCAGTAGTAATCATAAAGTAATTTCTGGCCGGCAGTGTCATGGATCTCCCACAATAAATTGATATTATCCTCTTCATTTATTTAATTTATTGTCGAGGAAGAAACGCATGTGGGCTAGTGTTCGTTTCTTTGACCATTGCTCTCCAGTCTCACAACATAGCAAAGGTTCTGTCTCTACTCTCTACTAACCAGTGACATCCTCAAATGGCAGGACTTCTTCCTCCTTCAGAGGGAGTGACACCATTAATTAAAATTAAAAAACGCTTGAAAAATTAATGAGATACTGCTATTGTTGTTTAAGCATCTGGGAAATATATTAATGCTCAATCAGCACTTGCTCCACTGCTATAAATGTTCAAGGAGCAGCCCTGTTGGCTGTTCTAGTATGATCAAGAGCAGTCCTGTTGAATTCGAATGGGAGTGTATGGAAGCTACGACAGTATCGAAATGGTTACCTTTTCGTATTGTATGTGGGTATGCATTTACTAGATGTATTCAAAATGGTTAGAGTGTTTATTTGTTAAAAAGTAGTTTTTTTAAAATTATTTTGTGTTTGTTTATTATTAAAAAAATTGATTAATGAAATAAAAATGATTTTTAAAATTATTTTGTATTTGTTTGTTATTAAAAAAATTGATTAATGAAAAAAATTTTCTAGTTAAAAGAATAATTTAGATGATTTTCAGAAAAATTATTATTTTTTTATTTTGAATGAAAAATACTTTTTAGAAGTTATAAAAAAATTAAAAATTTTATGAAAAAATAAAAATATCATATTATTTACTGATTATATCAAATTTAGTCCTCAAACTTTTAATTACTATATATATATATATATTATTTTGAATATTTTTTTAATTTCATCCCTTAGAATTTAATTTTTATATTAACTTTAATCCTCATTTTTATATTTATTATTTTATTTTTTCTAATTATTTTTTAATTAAAATTTTTTATTTATCAAAATTGATCTTCATTCTTTTGATTGCTACTTATTTTATTTGAAATAATTTATGAAATGATAATTATTATTATTTTAATTTCTTTATATTTTATTTTTTTCCTTATTAGATTTGATCTCTATTATTTTAATTATTATTTATTTTATTTGAAATAATTTATAAAATTATATTTTGTTCAATTTCATTATTATACAACTTTTTTAATTTGTAAGACTTATTTCTTATTATTTTATAAAACTTAAAAAAAATAAATTATTAATAAATTATTTTTTAGTTTATTTTCTATAACATAAAAAAATATTTTTTAATTTATATTATATTACATTATTAAGTATTCAAGAATAATTTATTTTTTTAAAATTCATACTTTTTAATAAACAAACAGAAGTACAATACTAGTAGGAGGCGTTAACAAAGCTCGAAGCTGGATTTCCGCGCGTGCTGCTTGGAATACAAGGGAATGATTATTACCTAGAATCACAGATTACGAGGTTGACAATGGTGTAACATGAACGAAAGACAATTACGAGGTTGGCTATCTAATTAAGCAATTAGTGTCTGTCAGAGAGTTACCGTAAAAGACTATGTTTTAATTTATTTTTTTATTTTAGAATATATTAAAATAATAGTTTTTTATTTTCAAATCTCATCTTTGATAGCAGTATGATAAAAGAAAATAATTTAAAAATAAGAAATAGTAAAACAACGTCTCGAACACAGGAATAAACAGGCTTGAATCCCAATTTCAAGCAAATATGAACGCAAAACATCCACGCATAGAAAAACAAGGGTGCCGTTTACAAAACGACTTTTTTCAAGTTTGCCTAATGATTTTCACGACTCCCGAGTAACACATGTTTAGGGACTGTTCCAACGCCAGTCAAAACCATGTCAAGGTTTCGTCTAGTTTTACGTGCCTGTTTGGGGTGATTTTCAAAATCACTTTAAAAAAGATTTGAAATTTTTTTAAAATTAATATATTTTTGATGTTTTTAAATTATTTTGATAGATTAATTATAAAAATAATTTTAAAAAAATAAAAAAATATTAATAACATGTTTTTTTAAATAAAAAATATTTTAAAAAATAACTATTTCTTGTTTTGTAGTGTTTATATAAAAATAAATTATTTATTTTTATTTGGCTTATTTATCTATCATTTTCAAAGTATTAATTATATGCTTTTATTGTGTATTTAATATGTAAAAAAATATATGACTCATGTAAAATCTTCTTAGAAATAAACGTGAAGGATATAAAAAGATTTCATCAAAATAATAGCATTCAAGCATTTCATGACCTTCAAGTATCTCATGAGGAATAGAAAGACCATGTCGTTACAATGATCGTCCCTTGCTAGCTAGGTTGTTGCTCTTCTTCAATTGTTTGCTACTATAAATAATTCCAATTAAATCATTGTGAAAAAGCATTTTAGTAAGAAATTGTTAGAAGCCATAAAATGGACAAAAAATACATAAAAAAATGTAGCTAGGATGGAGAAAGTGAGGGAAATGATGAATGAAAATGAATTTTTTTTTAATATATATATATAGAAGTTAAGGATATGATAATTGAAATATATCTATCATCGTGTACTTGGATTTTAAAAATGATAACTATTAATTGATTTAAAAAATAAAAATAAAAATAAAATATTCATGAATTTTTATTTTAGAGAGCATGAATGTAATAATTTTTTTTAACCAATTGGCTAAAATAACTTTTTAACTATTTTTGTTAAAATTTATCTATAATTTAGAGAGGATATTCTGACCATTGTCTCAATGTAAATGCACGAATTTGCGGGTTCCTTTGCCATGTTTAAATATGGTGGCATGATTGGACTTGATCTCCTCGGGGACACCAAAATCCCACATGTATAGTCCCATCACCATTTTTTCACTTTCTACCAAGCATCCAAACTCAGTAGGAGTATCTTGAACTCAGTTGATGTACTATCTGGAGAAAAAACAAGGAAAATATATCTATAAGTTAAATTTTGGGAAGTTGATGAGTTTTATCAAAATCTTCATTGACAAATATGTTCGTATTTATTTTTTTTTCCAAAAAAGGTTAGATTTCTTATATATTTCCTATAATATCTGCTTAAATAATAAATTGCTTACATAACCTTAATTTTTTTTATTGGTGAATTATGTGTCAACTTTCCTTTTATTGCTATGATTTTACAATGATGAAAAGTGTACAGTAAGAGTTGAAAAATTTATATGAGAATTAAAAAATAAAAGAAATTAACCTCAATCTACTAAGTTATGATATTATGAAAACTGGACAATTAATAATAAATGAATACTTTATTTTTATTTAAAAAGGTTTTTAGATAGTAGAAAATAAATTGCCTTTTTTTTTAGAAAAAAAAGGACTCCAAAAATGACTCACTTGTCAACTAAGGAATCAATTGAACTTATAGGTCTTTTAATTTTTAAAAATGTATTATTCATTTTTCTAAAAAACAAAAAAAGAGAAATGTATTAGTATTTTTTCTAAAAATCAAACAAAGTAAGAAAAGAAAACGATAAGACGGACGCTATCCTTTGCAAAAGAGTGAAACCTACGCTATTGCTACCGGCAACGTATACAATCTTTTGAGCTTGAATATTGTTATTTTGATATCTAAAGTAAATTACAAAATAATAATAATAATAATAATAATAATAATAATAATAATAATAATAATAATAATAAAAAGTATTCTGAAAACACTATTAGGAATTTCTGATCACCATATATATCTTTTTATTCAGGTAAGGATTTTAATTGGAAGCTACAAACGTTGTCGGCAAAGAAGGAAGTGATGTATATATAAGTTTGTAATTCCAAGTGTTTCTGCCGCCCCTGACAAATGATGGCACGGCATGATACCACAGGGCGAAAGTCTCAAGAGTCATTATTGGGCGAAAGTGTTTTTAAACTGCAGTCACACGTGTCAGAAGATGAATTATTCAAGAAAACTTCAATTCCTTTGAAGCTGGCATTTATTTCATTGGCTGCTCTTCGAGAAAAACGTGTATCGGCTTAATTATAACATCTCTGTACATTCTCAGTGACAGTTGGGCATATGATAAAACAGCAACAATTAAAGAACCCATTTATAAAGTAAGAGGATGAAATTGGAACCCTAAATAAAGTGGTGAACAGGAGCACATGATGAGACAGCAGGCAGGAGCGAACATGACAGTGAAGCTGAGTCCAAGTGAAGCAGTCGAAGCCAAGACATAGCCATGGTTCAAGCAAAAGAAAGGGAGTGTGTTTCCAAAGAAGAAGAGGTTGGTCAAGTCCATGATGCTAGGTTGCATTGGCCGATCTGTTGCTTCTCTTAGCTCTGCTTGTCCGGCCTTCTCATCAGCTCTCTCTTATGATCCATCCAAAAAGGCTGGTTGCTGCGCAAACTAATTTGGCTACGTACCTTCATCAAATGTTTGTGTCATCGTTTACCAGTCTTGGGTTATGTTTTATAGTACCCGTAGTTTTGCCTCTTCACTACTTGCACGTAATTTATTTATATCGACAATGGCTGTCTATACCGTTCACTTCTTGTCGTCATTCTTTACTTGATTGTTTGATGCTGGCTCATGTTTCTGTGTCTTGTAATATTTGATTGAAACCACTTCTCGTAACTATAGATGTGGAGGATAAATTTAAGAGTAATGAAAGGAGCTTCCCGTGAAATTGAAAATCTAAAAAATGGAATTATAGTTTTCCCATTTCCAAGAATCTTTAAGAACCCCTTTTCGGATTAAACTTGCGAGGGTGGTTAACATAATTGATAAGGGCATTCGTATAATTGATTAATTAGCCAATAGCATGAAACTAATTTAGAATTAAACTAAAATCCCTTGTTGTTCAAACGTTTTAGAATGTATTTTTTCTTATTATTAAAGTTGAGATAGAGATCGGGTACAATGTAATGGTCTACCAAACTCAATTATAAAAGTTGATTTTTTTTTTGTTTTTTTGGTAAATACTAAAAACAAATCTTAATCTCAACATCAACTACAAAAACAAATAAACTCGATACCTAGATGTTCAACACTATTGTAATAATGTATTTAGTATTATTTTATAAAAAGTATTTTCAGTTGATGTTAGTTTGATATTTATATATGTTGGGTTAAAAGTGTGGTTGAAATTGACGTTGAATAAAAAATAGTTTAATATATTTGGTTAATAATGTTTTTCAAATTAAAATTATAAAATAATTTTAAAAAATATATATTAATATTAATAGTTTTATATTTAAATGTTGTAGATTTAACAACAATATTACACCATGAAATAAATAATACTTTATATAAAATATTTTTTATTGTTCCATTAAACTATCTACAATTCTATCACGTATGAAATACATCCGATAAGGACTACAGTTTTCTTAGTTTCTGAAACACGTAACAACATTAGGTAAAATATCATCGGCAACAAAATTTATATTGCAATCAAATTCTATCAATGCTACATTATTAAGTGATCTCCATCTAATTTATGTATTGTTATTGAATAATGTTAAACACTAGTTTTTTTTAATAAAATACAATTAAAAATAAAATTAAAAATAAAAATTTATTTTTTTATTTTATTGGGACGAACCCGGTCCGGCCGGAGCAGTGAAGTCACTCTCCACAGTAAAGGAGAAACAACTTCTTTCTGCTTTCATTGACATTGCATTTTAAACGCAAATAATGGTAGGGTTCATGAATAGTAAATAATATTTTATTCATTACCAAACAATTATTTCCTGTGATTTGTTTTAAAAACAGAAGTGACCACAAAAATAAACAAACATTAAATAGTTGCTTTTTTAGAGTTTGAAAGCGACAACCTTGAAACGACTTGGAAAACGATAAGAATAGAATAGGATCTTATTAACAAAAACTTTAGAACTATCGCATATAATTGTGAATTGTTATAGTAAAATTATTATGATAATAAATATAGTTTATTGTGAATTGCTATAATAAAATTATCATTTTACATCTGAATTGAAAAAAAATATAATGGTATGAAGGATGTTTTAATCTTTATAATTGTTCCATTAATCATTAAAATGTTGTTTAGGGATATATTGGTATTTTTCATTTTTTTCATATTAAAAATACAATTTTGTCCTTAAATTTAATAATTTCTTAGAGTTGTTGCCCAGTGATTTCTTAGTATTTTCAAAAATATTGAAATATTCAAAATACATATTTACTCCCGAAGTAAAAATAAATGAGTTGTTGATCGACGACTTTTTTGCGTTTTGAATGCAATAGAAATACTATGATAATCTTATAAAAGATAAAAATAAAGGAATGCATCTAGGGACATTTATGTACTTTCCCTAAGTTTTTTTTTATTCTTAGGATTATAAAGGACATTATGGTATTTTCATGTTGGAGAACAATTATTTTTTCTTAGAAAGGTGCCAACGCTTCACATGCATGTGCCAACAGATAAGCGTTATTTGCGATATTTGGGTGGTGTGTGCAAACTTATACAATGGCCAAACATACTTTTCTTCCATGTCATTGGTGTGTCATTGTGTCCTCTGTCATATGAGATGACGTGTATTTTTTCTTCCTTATTTTCTCTCATTTCTAAAGGAAGTGCACCTTTTTCCTCTTCTTTTTAAATTTATTAATTTCAATCCTTTTGTTTTTTGTTTTTTATTGTCATCATTGGTCCTATTATAAAAGTTTTAGCTTTTCTTTTTCTTTTTCAATTTAGTCCTTGAATTACAATTTGTCATATGTTATTTTTTCCTATTAAATCCTTATTCTTTTAATTTTGATTTTTTTCTCTTGATTCTTATGTTAAAGTTTTATTGGTTTTGAATTACATCTTTTAATGAAAGCTTTTGTTTTTTATTGTTTTCTTTCTTTTGATTTATTTTCCTTTTTGTTAAATTTTAATTGTTTATAAATTAACCCTTCAATTTTTTTTTATGTATCTAATTTATTTTTTATTTTTATTTTCTTTTTTATTTTTATTTTTTTTTATGTAGCTAATTTATTTTTTATTTTTATTTTATTTTATATTTTTTTAATCATAATATTTGTGTGGTTTTTTCTCCAGTTTCATCGTAGCCTTTGATTTGATGGAGAAAGAGCTTTGAAGTTTTTTTATTTATGATTCTTTTGATCTATTATCAAATTCATGAGGTTCACGATCCTTTTTCTCGATTTCTTTTATGATTTTCACATTGAACAAGACTTTTTTTGTAAAAAAAAAAATGGTTTTGTGGTTATATCTAACTTCTTCTCTATCGGTATATCATGGTCTCATGATTTAGATCGTGAGTTTTGCAAACCTTTTTTGAATAATTTTTTTTTAAAATAATTTTTATGTATTTAATTTTTGAATAATGCCTTTTATTTTATACATGTGAGCTTTATTTTATAAGGAAATATTTATTCATAAATAATATTTGTTATATATTTAGCCTTGCATAATATTTTTAGTTCGGCACTTGTTTCTATTTTTATTATCTTTTTTTGATTTTAATAAGTAAATTCAGTTGACACAAATGAGTAAATATCTTATTTATAGGATAAAATATCTTCATTTATATTCATCTCTTAATTTAAAAAATTTTTCTTTTGGTTATTTTCAATAATATTTTATTTATTTAACTAATTATCAGTTCATTTGATTAAAGGTTTACATGAAACTTTTAATTTATAAGTTGAAATTTTTAAAAAAATAACGTTTATAGTTTACACTCTGTTATTTCAATGATTTATTTCATATTATTAATGGACATAATCTGTTAATGATTAATATATTATCAATGATATTTTATGTAATTTTTTTTAATTCTTTAAAACTTTTTGATGGATTTAGTATATTAGAAAATTTTGTCAATAACGTGTTTAATATTTTTTAATCCAACTAAACAAATTAGGAAAAAAATTAAAAGAAATAAAACTAAAATAAAAGGATTAAAAAAAATAATAATATTTTTATTCTTAAAAAAATCAGTAGCATCTCCTTTATATGAGAGATTATCTAAAATTTATGTACCTACAAATATGCATTAATAAATAAAGCCATAAATAAGCTAATTTTTATAAATTGATTATTTTATAGGATAAACAAGGAAATGAATTGAATAAGAAAACATAACATTTAAAAATATTTATCTCCTAACACTTAAATTACCAATCAAAATTTAAATTACCAATCAAAATTTAAATTGACATTCAAGTTAACCCTAATAAACATTTTATTTAACACATCCTAAGCAATTCCTTCAAAATTAATCCCAAATTCTGAATTGCAAACTTTATTCTTTTAATAAATTTGAAAAAATATAATAATTATTTATTTTTCAATTTAATTTCTATGGCATGACCAATCACTAAAAAAAAATTCTAATCTATTTTTTTTATAATACTGTCAAATATTAATAAACAATCCACTTTTTTAAGAATTTGTTTTTTTTTTATAAAAACTAATTTCTAAAAAAACAGAGGTAGGTAGTTTTTTTTTATATAAAAAATTCTCTCATTTTTGCAAAAGCTAATTGGGTTTGTTGTTTTGTTTTGTTTTTGAATACTACTTAGACAATTATACATGGAATTGTCGTCAAACCTCAGTGGTACATGTGGTGTAGCTTGCCTTCCAGTCCCAACAAAAATATGTCTCCTCTTCCTTCTCTAGCTTTTGTCCTCTATATAAATTATATTAAAAGTGATAATTTTCAAATTTATAAGAAATATTTGATTTTTACTTTTACTTTTATTTCTTTTATTTTTTTTCTATTTTTTGGTTCATTTTTTTAAATATTAAACAAAATAGTAATGAAATTACAAATGGACTAAACCCATTAAAAAGTTCTAGAAAGTTAAAAAAAATCACAGGATTTTGCCGCTACCCATTATAAACAGAATTACTAATGAAATAATTCCTTAGGAAAGTTCCATAAAGTTTGAAGAAAAATTATAAAAAATACCACTAATAATATGTAAATTACCAATGAAATTAAAACGGTTGTTTTTTACCGATGACATATCATTTTAATCAATGGAATTGCTAACAAAACAATACTGACAAATTTGTTTTGTTTGGTATGTTTTTTTATTTATAAATTTATCGGTGATTATATTAACAATAAAATGATTGATATAATAAAAATCATCAATGATAAGTTTTTTAACTAACAATTACTATCCATGATTTTATCAATAAATATTTTCATGAAAAAATCAATATTAAGATACTAAGAAAATAATTTGTCGATATTATGCAAAATTCTAGTTGCATGCATAAAGAAACTCCTCACCGTGGTTTTCTTTATATTTAGCATATAAGGTTGCATGTACAGCCCAACTAAACCTATAGATACGTGCAGTCATTATATTATACACACGAAGCACTACCTTGCGATACTCCATCCTCTGCTCATGATACATGCTATGGACTTAAATTTCTGAATTTGCATGTTTATAGTTTTTTCATTATTTGAAAAGAAATCTCCTACCTTCAATAATTTTTTTCAAAGTGATTTCAATCACTATTGAGGAATGCTCGTGAAAGCATGTACAATACATGAGTGACAAACGATGCACATATCCATCCATCTCTCTAGCATAATATCGTGTATCATATATGAATATAATAGCCTACAACATGAGAGAGAGAGTTGTAAAATCTGATTTGAAAGTTGACTTGGGATAAAAATCTGGGTTAAAAAGATCGACCTGGATCATAAATTAAAAGGGATAAAAAAATCGGTATTCAAGAAGTTAAAAGTATGCTGATCACTAGCCTTCCTGACTTCTACTCCTAACGCAGAAATCTCTGAGAAGCTTCCTCCAGCAAGCATTTCAATAAAAAATAACTACACCATGTGGCAATGGAATGTAAAGAAAAATTTACTTAGAGGGCCACTTTAATCCGAATAGATAATTTACTTTATTTAGGAAGTTTATATAATAGGTCACAAGGAAGCGTGTCCTTAAACATTGTTGATGTTAAGCTTGATATCTCACGTTTTACAGGTCCTCGTTATTATTAAATACTAATGGGGCAATTTCTTTGACAATTATTGTGCATGTTGTTAAATACATAATTAACTAACCTGATATAAATACATAGCAACATTGATATAGAATCTAGACGACATGTTTTCTACATAACTTTCTAAATTTTGTTTTAAAAATGATGTTATTTTTAAATTTTTATTTAAAAATATTATATTGTTTTAATTGAATTAGCGTTGATCCACCAAACCTAAAGGTTTGAGTTGGGTCATGAAGCAAGATGTGTTTAATTATTATGGTTAAATACCCGGAATATTAAAATAAAGTTTTGAGTTGGGTCATGAAGCAAGCAAGATGTGTTTAATTATTATGGTTAAATACCCTGAATATTAAAATAAAATTTACTAAATTAGGATGATCTAGTGGTTTTAGCTGCTTCAATCTCTAAGCAATTTCCACAATCCCATTTGTTGGAGTCCTAAACAGATTCAGTCGAAAACAAAGGATTTGGGGAAGCTATATAAAATCTTTGTCCATATTTATGTTATACAAACATCTATTTAATTACTAAACATAGTCAACCACAGAGATATTTTACTCCTCTCAAATCCAAACTCGGCATTACTAGTTATTACCAAAATAACAAATATCAATTCGTAATGTAGATTAAGACCGAGGGTCTTTAAAAGTTGCCATTTTGCTGCTAATGAAGAACTTTTTTGTATTATTATGAAGAGTAGAATTGCAATGACATCGTCGCATCATGATGACGTAGATATACGTGATCACGCATTGGAAACCACCACCAATTCCTTGCTGGAGCCGATGTGGTGCGCTCAGATTGCTTGCGAATCGACTTCTTCTTTCCCTGGCTCCTTGACCGCTCATCACTCACCGCAACAAGACAGTGTAGGAGGATAATATATAATCGACTTTAAATGGGGATCTATGGCTGTGCATATCACCAGTTTCCTTTTCACATTGTGTTTTTTCTTTAGATGGGACCTTCTTTTTTAATTAGTCAGGTCTGGGCACTGTACTATACTCTTCGTTAATCTCGAAATGTGATGGAGGCATGTTTCTTCCTCAATCACGCTGTGTTGTTTGACCCTTGAGCACAAGCTCAGTACATTAACTAAACATGTTTCACCCAGAAATCGGTATCTCCCAATTGGAGTGCTGGCCTTTAGGGAAATTTCCCTGAAACAAATCATTATGTACATTCTACTAGTGCTTTTATTATTAAGACAGATCCCTTTTGGCCATTGCAAGTCCTGCTTTTTTGAAAACACGCATTCTTTTGTTAATTCATGATGTACGACTAGGTTAAGTGCCTATCAGTTCATGCTTATGTTTTAAAAATAATAATTAAAAAAAAAAACTCAAGTAGAGCAGCCCCATTGCATTTTCTCACCTCTGTTTGATATTGTGATTGAATTCAGCGTATAAAGGAACCGCTTAAATAATAAGCAGAATGCCAATACCTTTTTTTAATGAGAATATGTAAGATAATACCATTGAATCCTGGAGTCAGCAATCACCAACAGTAAGCGGCAATTGGTAAAAACCATGAAAAGGAAAAAGGAAGAAAGAGAAAGGAGGAGCGAAAGAGAGAGTACTCCAGGGTCTATTTGTCAATGCAAATGGAGTTGGCACGTAATTGAAGTTTGTAGCCTTTAGGAAAGACCCAGGAAGTTTCCAGCTGGCTAGCAGACTCCATATATTGAGCTAGAGGCGCTGGGGCAGGAATAGAAAAGACACCACCAACTGAGGAAATGGCAACAGCAAGGAGGGAGGCAAAAAAGGTGAAGGAGATTAGCTCCGTAATGAAAGAGGAGAGGTCTAAGGCAGAACCACAGTTCAACAATAAGAATAGAAGTGTATTTCCTAAAAAGAAAAAGGTGAAGAAAATGATGTACGAGTCCTTGGCCTCATCCCTTGCTTCTCTGCTGCAAAAAAGTGAGCTCGCCAAGAGGAGCAGAACCAACGCCAAAACCATCATCAAACACCAAAAAGCATAGTTGTTCTCCACTTCTTGTTTGGTGTTTAGTACTCCCTCTTTTTTTCTATGTAAAGACATACTATAATGTAATAAGCTCGCTCATTCTATGTGTTTTAATGCTATTTTTTCTTTTCTTTATGCAAAATCCCTAGCTAGATTCCAAGTTTCCCTTCTCTTTTTTTGACAAGCTAGATTCAAGAATTTTTAAAACTTTTGGTATTTGATTTTGTACCACGCTATATATACTTCTCTTCTATTACTCTATGGATTAATTTAGGGTGATTATCATACTTCCATGAGTTTAAGATTCTAATAATTCATTCTCTTTAGATCTTGAAAACCCTAATTAGAAACCAAAGGTCTAAGCATTGGGACGCCCCCACCCTCTTCGGGCAGACACCGGAGAGGTTTTGCATACACGACTGTTTTATAATAAGGTCTCTGCTTCGGGCAGACACCGGAGAGGGTTTGCATGGAGGGTATCTTTTCTGTGGCAGGATATTAATATAGTATGGAAAGATGGAGGAGGTCGAAATCTCCGACAAGCTAGAGACTATTTCGCCGGAAATTTTCAGCCATAAAAACACAGGATAAAGTATTTTTCAGTTATTTGTCCTTTCTTTGACATTAATTCCTCTCGCAGATCTCTACCTTGCTATGTTTGTGGGAGCCCATTGTACGTTACGTCGAGGAATAAGAAGTCAACAAATAAATTACACGACTGTTTTATAATAAGGTCTCTGGGAGGGCCGGGTTTTGTTCCAGATAAAAGAGTGAAGAATAGATATGTAGTGTGCCTCCCTTTACAGATCTTAGAGTTCAAAAGAGAGAGGCATTTGTTTATGATCATCAGGCGCTTTCTTTGTCCCGGTATAAAGGGTTAAATATTCGAGTGCTTTTATATTATGATAAGTTTTAATTTAATCAACTATTTTACTACTAATAATAAAAACATGTTTTTTCATTAAATAAAATTATATTAATAAGAAAATGGGACATTTCCCTCAAAAAGTAATTTTTCCATCTTTAATTTAAATTACTTAATTTTTAATAAATATTTACTTTAATTATCCAGAGTTTTTATTAAAAAACGATGTTACTAATAAAAAATAATTTTTTATCAAAACAAAAAACACATAAGTAATAAATAAGAACTTACTTAAGAAATCAATTTTTTATTTTTCAAAATCTAAATCCTTTAAGTTTTCACAAATACTTATTTTAATCACTGGTAAAATTATTTAAAAAATAACTTTGAGAACTGATCCATAACATCGGGCGGGAATAAATATCCAGCTTTACTAAAATATCGAAGCTATTCTTTTATCGACGCTCTTGGCACTGCCCGTCCAAATGGGCGTGAGACTTATTGGGCTGGTATCCTTTCCTGGGCCCATCCTTATTAATGCCCAGTGGGTTGGGAAACAGCACCATGGATCGATCCAAAAGAAATAAAAATACTGGAAAAGGACAAGCCAGGGGTTCCTTATTTTGGAACATAGCGAGAGAGAATTGGACGGAGGCCACCGCGTTAACAAAGGAAATTATTTTTTAAATTATTTTTATTTAATAAAATATTAAATTGATTATTTTTAATACTTTTATAGTTTTATATGTTGATATTAAAAATAAAAAAAATAAAAAATCATTTTATATAGTACAAGTAAATAGTTATAGAGAAAAAAAGAAAGTTTATTTCATTATTCAGATAACAAAAGAAAGAATAAGTTTAATTTCGTCTGTTTTTTTTTTCAGTGAAGAAGACATGGAAAGAAAGGCCTTGAAAGTTGAAACACGATACCCACAGCATCTCCGAGTAAGATGGAGTTAAGCCCAAGTAGGGGATTGTGATATAAATTAACTGCCTGGCTGTTATTATGATAATTTATGTTTTTTAAAGTATTTTTTATTTAAAATAATTATGATAATTTATTTTTTTTTAAAGTATTTTTTTAAAAAGAAATTATAATTTTTATGTATTTTTTTAATAATTTTAGTGTATTGATATAAAAATTATTATTTTAATATATTTTCAATTTAAAATACCCCCAGCACACACAGAGAGTCTTCCTTAGAATCCATTTTCATCGTTCATCACGCGAGAATTATACAATAAATTGGCTATATTCACGTTGTAATTAAAAGAATATTAAAAAAAACCCATCATTTCAATCTTTGCATAAGTCAAAAGTTTGTCCTCTTTGATGATAGGATAAGGACGGGAAATGAGGGACCCTATAGACAGAGGCAGAGCTGGGAGGCTGCCCCTGCAAGGAAAATTTTTCTTCCTTAAACAATTTATATTTTTAGTTTTAAAAATAGAATAAAAAAGAATCAATTTTACCTCCTCTAAAATTATTTTTCTAATTTGGCCCTCCAAACCAAAATCCCTAGCTCCCCTGCCTATCCACATGTCAGATACCTTGCAGTTTTATAATTAATGGAAGTTTACACAAAGAAACGATTGCTTTCAAGGGTAGTGTTTGATTGTTTTCTCCACCGAGAAGCTCAAAACTGCAAAAATAGAGTTTAAATACGTTTCAAGGGGAAAATCTACGCCATTAAAACTTGGAATTCCCACCAAAAGTTTTTGTAAATAAAGGTGACTTCATAAAAATTATTCTAAAAATTGAAAAGGGGTCAATTTAAAACAGTAAAACAAGTTGCTTTTTGGAGGCCACACACATAACTATTCTGATATAATTCTAAATCCATGGAATAAATTACAAATCCTCAACATTAGAGAGGTATCATTTCCCGAGTTTATACACAATTCAATTAATTTTTTAAAATTCTGAAATTAATAATTAAGTAAGTCTTTAATAATTTTAAAATTTATAATATTTTAACTAATAATTTTTAAATAAACAAATACAAAAGGTATCAATTAAGTTACCCCACTCAAGATTTTCAACAACTATTCTTGAAAACATGTGGATGCTCTTTATGATTTATGGCATGGAAGAGGAGGACTCACCATGACCACGAGTTGAGGTCGAGGGTTGATGTCCGAAGGCGCTGCCTACATATTTATGGTGAAATCACCAGTGACGCACACTGTAATGATCTTCCAATCAATCTTATTTCTAACGGACACGTGTCTAAGATCACAAAAACAGACGTCCTCGGGACCTCAATCACAACTAAGGAGGGATTAGCAAGGCATAAAATTAAGGTTTTAAGGTGACAAACAAACTGGGGCAGGCACCACCCTGCACCTGACGAGGGCAGGTATTGTCGTTACAGTTTTTGTCGTATGCATTTGTCCCTCCTTCCCCTCCAATATTTATTTCTTTTCTTTGTTTTCAGGAAGCTTTATCACTTCATTTCCAAAACTTTTAATCTGTAACATCAAATACGAGATCTGATTGATTAACAAGAGATCAGCCGGATGAGTGAGGTCAGCAGCAACCAAAAGAACACCAATAATGCCGCAACTAACAGCAATGAAGCCCCTCGTGAACGGGGATTTGGGCGGCCTTCTCGGCCAATGGCGCCGCCCAAGAGAGGAGGTATAAAGAAGAAGATGTGGGAGGATTTTACTGGTAAACCCTCCTCTTCCAACCATCCAACTGGTACTACTTAGAGTTCCGCATTATATTTGCCTTGATTGCTGTACGTGTACATATGTTTCTCCTATAATTAGTTGGGGTTTGTGCGCTTCTCTTTTCTTGAAGTAACTGCCGTGATCCCCAGCTTAGCTTAATAGAGTTGCTGGGATGATAGGAGCTTCTTCCTTCTTTTCTTTTTTTGGTTTAATATGAGGAATAAAAGGGGCTCGAGCTCATTGTTATCGTGTGCTATGTATATGGGCTGAATTCTTCTAATGTGGCAGGGATATCCTTTATAATGCTGTTTATTAACCGAGCATGACTTGAATATGTATTATATTGCCAGTGGCCAGACGATCTGGTTTCTTGGCCCCAGGTTAAGTACTTAAATCCCTTGTTTTAATCTTCTCTGTATAATTTGAATTTGATCTAATTTCGCATGTTTTATTGAAGATGACCCGCTAACTCCAATTGAACAATTTCGCGACTCCGCTACCCCTCTTTTAATGTAATTTCCAGCTGCCGTGCGAATTTAATCCTCATCATATTTTCATTTGTGAAGGTCTTTTTTCTGTTGTTGAAAGAACTCTTTGATTTATGAACAATTAAGTTACTATATGTCTGTTTGATAATCATGAATGGCGTCATTTAAAAAAAAGGGCACTTGATGTTATCTTGCTGTTTTGGCATCAAGCAGTGTTTGGTATGACATGGGAGGGAGGGAGGGTAGATTCTTCCTTCTTGTTGTCCATGGACGTTGTTCAGGTACCTAGCCGCAACCACAGTAAAGAGTCAATAATTGGTGAACTTCTGCAGTAGGGCACTTTTGGAAAGAGAAACATCGGACCCCGCAGTCTACACTGCTACCAGATTGAACAGATAAAAAACCTGTCCTCAATTTCCTCCTCCCTGTAACGCGTCCCTATCACTGGAAGCTGTCATGCAGTGCTTTCCAGGGGTGAAAAAGCAACATAATAATTTGCAGCTTAAGCTTTCATGGGGCTTGCAGACTTCGGAATATGGTGCGCTTTTAACAGGCAGTTAGCGTTCACCAAGAGGATGCTTCTATGGTGAAATTGGAGTTGTAATTTGGTGGTGTCAGAGTTGAACTCCGAGGAGGCGTGAAGGAGGATTCATAGATTGCGCTAAGGGTATCATGGATTGTATTACCCAGAATCAATCCAATATAAAATCACAACATCAAAATACTACAAGTTCTAATCATGGTTATACCAGTGACTCGAAGACAATTCTTCCGAAACTCTACGAGGTCAACTCTAAAGGCTTCTAAACAGAAAATATTTTGAATGAATGTCTTGTCTAATTTGACTCAATAATCCACGCGTTCACCCAACAAAAAAAAAAAACTATGCGAACAAGCTCCCTCGGAGTAGTCATTTTGAAAATGCCACAAGATAATATAATTTTTTTTATAAAATTAAAATTTTTATGTTTTTTAAATTGTTTTGAGTTGCTGTTGAAATCATGTTTATTAAAAATTTAATTTTTTAATGTTTTTTAAATTGTTTTGATTTGTTGAAATTAAAAATAATTTTTAAAAAATAAAAATTATATTATTTTGATGTATTTCTAAACAAAAAATATATTATGCTATAATAACCCTAAACACCTTTTTAATATATAAAGCATGGGTGATTAAGCACAGGTAATGGATGGTTCATTAATCTATGGATGCTACTGGTTACTTCGTCCATGAATGTTATTGCAGGAAGTAAAGATTATATTACAAGGTGTTCTCCTTTTGTTCTACAAATTTATTCGCTTGTCATTATTGTTCTTTTTATTTTAAATGCTTTTGTTTTAGCTTGTTCTTCCAATCTTTGTTATTATTTTTATGTTTGTAATTAATTTACATCCTTTGTTCGTTATCCGTTAGTGAGTGCTTAATAATAAAAAATAGTTAAAGAACTGGCACTTGAATATGTATTTTATGATGCGTATTAAATTAATTTTTTTAATATAAAAAAGTGCTTAGATATTATTAATATGTTTTTAAGTATAAAATTTTAAAAATTTTGAAAGGATTCTCTTGATATGACTAGATCAATATTTTTTTTAAATTTTGTAAGGATTCTCTTGATATGACTAGATCAATTTAATAGTTCAAAATTAATCCAGACAATCAATGAACACTAATTTTAACCCAAAAAAATCAAGATTGACATCTTTTTTTTTTAAAATAAAATTTGATATGACAACTTATTGGATTGACTCGAGCAACTATAATTAACATGTTAAATCCATAATTTATGTTATAAAACTGTGATAAATTCATAAAAAATAAATTAAAATAAATTATAAAGTTTAATTCTCCATAAATTTAATGTTATAGAATGAAATTGATGAAAAAATATAATTAAAAAAGGATAAAAAATTTGAATCAACTTGGAATAACTCATAAAACCTATGACATGAATTATGAAATCAGAAAAAACTCAAATAAAATAAATTAAAATAAATTATGAAAATTAATTTTTATTTAACTCAATGTCAAAGAATAAAATAAAAATAATTATTAAAAAATATTGAGTTAACTAAATGATATTTAATTCAATGTTAAAGAATAAAATAAAAATAATCATTAAAAAATATTGAGTTAACTAAATGATGAAATTAAAATAAAAAAAAAGTAAGGAAAAAAACAGAAAAAGGGAAAGTATTGTTTGATAAAATAACAATAAATTTATGTTTTTTAAAATAAATCAATAATAAATTTCCGAAAAGCCTCTTTCATTTCCTAGGAAGTACATAGACTAAGTTACTGTATTCATAATTCTTTTCAAGCCTGAAAGGAGATGTTTGGTCGTAAATAATTCTAAACTTTTATTATTATAAAAAAAAATTAGAAAGAAAATTCATAGAGGGAAGCATAGCCACTCCTATTCTACAACACAGGGCCCATTGGATCTCATAATAAATAATCAAAGCGGGTCCACTGATACGGGTAAGCCCATCATTATAGGATATAAACATACACAGCTAAGAGTTCCAGATTTACAGCACTTGGAAGACCTGATTTTAGACGCATTCACCCGAGCCCAGTTGAATAAGCCCAAAAAGTTTTGTCATCTTTGTAAACCTTGCATGACTAATAGTTCCCTTTTTTTTTTTAATAAAATATTTTATAAGTAAAATATATATTCATAAAATATCTTTCAATGATAGTAATAAAAAAAATTCATGGTGATAAAATAATAATAATAATATAGAAAGCAATAATAATAATAATAAAAGGATGGTAAGACGAGGTGATAATAAAAAAGATGATAATGAAATAATTATGATGAAAAAAAAAGAATAACTAATGGTTAGATATAGATTATGGTTAAAATTATTGGAAGTTATTATAATTGGATTATTATTCATAAAATAATTTATAAATTTCACAAGTTAAAAATATTTTATAACAAATGAAATAGGTTTGAAATTTTTTGTTAAATATTTTTTTTATTAATTAGTTTTATTAATTATTTTATAAAAAAAGAAACACATGAAAATATTTTCTAAAAATATATTTTGGAAACAGACAGTTTTTTTTTTTTTGTAAAACACTTTACACAAAACAAATAGACACTAAGTTCAAATGTATAGCAGAATGCTTACCAGATTCAGAAGAATAGAAATACTTTGTCATATACAAAATTAAATTCTCCTGTAACCGGGAGAGCACCAGAATCCTGATGGAATCTGTTCTTCCGCTCCTTGTTAGTCAAAATTTACCATTGATCTAAAGGTGTTTGAAAGTATAGTAATTATTATTTTGTAAAATATTTTTATTTAGAATGATATTAAAATAATATATGTTTTATTTTTTAATATTTATTTATAACATCACAACATCAAAATATTTTAAAAATATAAAAAATAATTTTAAATAAAAAATTTAATTTTAACTGAACTTCATTTAAACTGCAATCTCAGACTGTGAATCCCAAATCACAAAGGGTAATAGAAAATTTTAGTTCCGAAGTCCC
Source organism: Populus euphratica (assembly GCF_000495115.2). Lineage (NCBI taxonomy): Eukaryota > Viridiplantae > Streptophyta > Magnoliopsida > Malpighiales > Salicaceae > Populus > Populus euphratica. Next base: position 383,863 of record NW_011499873.1, on the reverse strand, counting down.
ACCATTCTCTGAAACTAGAACTATGGTGTCCATGCATTCTCAGGAAAGATGAGTACAGTTAGTGTTATCATAGCCAATCATAGCTTAAACTAGTAAAGATATATTACTCGTGCCTGTTTCAATATATTTTTTTAAAAAATTTAGAATTTTATAACAAGTTAATCTTAAATTAAAATTATTAAAAAAAACATTCTCAACCACAATTTTAAAGATATATTTAGATAATATTTGATATTATAATAATGGTTATTTTTAGAAGTAATTTTTGTTTGAAAATACATTCAAATAATTTTTTTAAATTTAATTTTGATATTAATATATCAAAACAACCTTAAAAAATAAATTTAAAACAAAAATAAATTTTAATTTTATAAAACAATGTCTTAATCTAGCGGGTGAACGATGAAAGCTTTTATAAAGCAACCAGCATCATTGTCTACATATAACCGTTATCCAACGGAATCAATCCCCGGCAACCGAATTCAAAATCTTGAAAAGCAAAAATTAACAAAAGCAAAAGCCAGCCATCACCTTCCCTTCTCCTTTTCAGATTCAACTTCCTAGACTATATAAAAATGCTACACCATGTTCTTTAAGCCTGCAGTCCTAATCTCAGTTGCCTCTTCATCCATTTCAAATCTAACAAAATGGGTTGTTGCATTAGTAAATGCAGACCCAAGAAACGTTCCTTTGAAGAATGTCATGGTAACAATGTCGAAGACAAGCTCGTGATCTCTCAGGCTCCAAAAACTCCTAAGATTCCTGTTCCTGTATCAAACAAAATCTCCCCATCCCCTCCTTCACCCACCACATCTACATCTTCTTCTGGCTCTGCTTTTACTTGTTGTAACAATAGCAACACTACCACAATTAGTTCATGCTCATCACTCTCTAGTGGATCTTCGATCTTGAGCTCAAAAGATCGATCATTCTCCAACGAGTTTTTGTGGTCATGTGTCAAGGAAAATCCGCACATAATCCGCATCAATTCAATTAAGGAACGATCACAATTGCTAGCATCACCAAATGTGTATTCCAGAACATTGGGCTTACCAGCAAAACAAGTCGTGGCACCAGTGAAGCAATCGATCCCACAAAAGGTAAACACATCCACACCCCATAAAAGAGTTCGATCGAGCTCACCAACAGCACTAACACGACAAAAGAGCTTTCGTAGGGAGCCGGACAGGTGTAATCCTTCACATTCTCTACCAATCAGTAGAACTTTGAGGTCACCATCGCCTAGCAGGCGATTTAATGGAGATAGTGGCAGGGGGGTCTTGACAATTACGCCAAAGGAAAGTTGTTCTGCGTGTCCGGTTGGTGCCAGGGTAAATTCAGCTAATTCCTTTTCTTCAACGTCAAGAAAGGAAAATTTGAGGCTGCCTAGTCAATACATCAATTCGAGCCAGCTTCGTTCTTGTCTGAGGAATAGAGAGACTTGCATTCATCGTATTAGCTCTAAAATAGATGAAGATGCAGTAAAAGAAGCACTAGCTCAACAAGATAGTGACTCTATTCCCATGGAAGACATCGACAATCCTCTCATTTCCTTGGATTGTTTTATATTTCTGTGAAATTTTGTGTGCATGCCTCCTTAAATTGTTGTGCTGTTCATAAGAATCTTTCCTTTCTTTGTTTGTTTTTCTCCTCTTCAAGAGGATATTCATTATTAATTGGTTTCTTTTTGTGTTTTTTTCTTAATCAGTTTCATTTATTGGTTTCACAATGATCAACTAGATCAGAATTTCTGTATCGATTGTAAAAGAAGATATATATTAAAAAGAAAAAAGGATCTGTTTGTTGCCTTATATATTGGATGTTTCATGTTTGCTGGATTGCGGCTGGAGCTTTTATATATATATATATTAATGAAATGGTTAAAAATCATCGGAGTTCCTGGACGGTATACTTTCGTGGAATTAATCCCTATACAATGAACTCAATTTTTTTTTTTTTTTTTGCTCTTTAAATGGCCTGCACCGTTGATTAGTAGTGCTAAATTGCCAATTCATTTTTTTGAACTGTTGCCAATTGGAGAAATAGGGAGAGATAAGCCTCGCAACGTTAATTAGACATTTTTTCACAAAACAAAACTTAATATAATATTTTGATTAGTTCGTCTACAATTTCTTTTTATTTTTTTATTAATTAAAACCAATCAGAGCCCCTGAACGTGAAACGCCACCGTCTCTTCAAATTGAGTAGGTAACCTCGGATTTATGCTTCGGTTGATGTAGATCTAGTACATGAACTTGATTGGTTGTTTCGTACTGTTTTTTTTCCGGTTTCATGGTTTAAAAAAAACATCTTGTTGGTTTTTAATTTTATAATGAAGAATTTAGTTTGATTGTTTAGAAAATAGTTAAATACAAGAGGACGAAAAGTAAAAGTAAGTTGGAACTTGAAATGATAACTTTTTATTTAAAAAGAATTATTTTCTTGACATTACTACTATCTTTCAGGTTACCGAGTGACTTAAAAAAACACCCTGCTATAGATTGTTCCTCTGCAAGGATTTTTGTTTGTGAGAAATTAACAAAGGTTCGATAATTAACAATTGTTCCTTTGGGCTAAAATAACCTCCCTTCTCCCTTGAGTTTTTTTTTTTTTTTAATAATTTTGATTTTGATTTTGATTTAAAAGGGGTTTGTGTCATGCGTGAGATAATTCGTCGTTTCACACCAGGGTTCGATTAACGACAGACAGCTACTAGTACGCCACACGGCAAGTGCAAGTAAATTCCACAAGTGGGCCCCGCAGCATTGGACTTGAAGGTGGAATCTAGCTGACTTTAAAAGGTTAGCTCTCAAGTGAAGGTCGCATCCACTCTACTTGCCATGCAATTTCCTGAAATCAATTGCCTCGTCGTTTAATTTACGGCAGGCGGCTACTCATACACAAACCCCTGTCACGTAGCAAGTGCAAGTAAATTTGCTGACTAAAATCAAATGATGGATCTGGTTGAGAATTCTTTCCTACGTCGAGGTTCTAATTGAGATCAGAAAACTTGAGGACCTAACTGAAATAGACCTCCAAGTTTGGGGATTTTATAATGAGATTTCTCAAGGAGAACATGTACCGACACTTCCATATTCAAAATTAGGGGGCTTGACCTGGTCGAGTAAAAAGGCTTCGATTCTAGTAAGTTCTTGCTTGCAAGTCCTCTACCACACGCTCTTTTAGATATTCAGTCACATGTATCCCATCTGGCATTCAAGCCTTATAATTTGGTCTTCCATCGACCAATATCGTGGTACTTTGCTTTACAAAAAAGGCTTGCTGCCACAGTGAGATTTGCACCATCCGACTCCATTCTAATTAAACAGAAAAGTAGATGTCATGAGAATTCGAGGAATGGCCTTACAGTTCACAGTAACAGGAGTGTTGTTAGCAGGACTTACAGCAGCAACAGAGCTTCCTATAGCGAAGCCTGGATGCCAAGATAGATGTGGGAATGTTAGTATCCCATATCCATTTGGCACGGAAAAAGATTGCTACTACGGCCCCGAGTTCCTCATAACTTGCAACCATACTTTCAATCCTCCAAAAGCGTTTTTAGGAAAAGGTAACTTAAGTGTCGCAGAAATAACCCTTGATGGGAAGCTACGCCTCATGCAATATATAGCTAAGGACTGCTATGACCGGGCAGGTGCACGAAAAACGAGAAACAGGCCCTGGATAAACCTACCCGTCCAAGGTCCATACGTTTTTTCTGACACTGACAATATGTTGGTCGCTATCGGCTGTGATACTTTCGCTGAAATGCGAGGTATCCGAGAAGACAAGAATGATACATACATGGTAGGATGCGTTTCCAAATGTAGCGACAAAAAATATGTACCAAACACATGCTCCGGAATTGGTTGCTGCCACACCTCCATTGCCAAAGGAATTAAGTACTTCGACGTGAGCTTGTCTAGTTACAATAATCATATGGGAATCTGGGAATTCAATCCTTGCAGCTTTGCCTTCATTATTGAAGAAAAGCAGTTCAGCTTTTCTCCAAGTAACCTGTCGGATTTGGTGAAAGTAAGCTTGCTTCCTATTATAGTGGATTGGAGTATTGGGCGCAATAACTGCGAAACCTTGGAAAAGAACAAGACGTCTAATGCATGTCAAGGCCAGAGCAAATGTCATGACCCCGAAAATGGGTCTGGGTACATTTGCAAATGCTTAGATGGCTATCAAGGAAATCCATACCTCCCAAATGGTTGCCGAAGTATGCATTTCTTTTTCTTAATTTTATCCCTTTTCTTATAATTTTTTACTTTCATAAAGAGAAAGTTAAATTATTTGTAATTGATTTCGAGGAGATCTCTAATCTGATTTTTCGAAATTGGTTTACTTGAAATTATGAGAATTTAATATAGTTTTACATAAAGGCATCTCTTTATGATGCTTCTGCAGACATTAATGAATGTTCAGATCCAAAAGTAGCCCACAATTGCAGCCACAAATGTATCGACACCGAAGGGAATTATACATGTTCTTGCCCCAAGGGGTACCATGGAGATGGGAGAATAGATGGAGAACGCTGCATCCGCAATCGATCATCAGTGCTTCAGGTCGCTGTCGGTAAGTTCGTATATCATCCTCTTCATTTTCAATCCCGATGTTCATGTACATACTATTGTGCATAGCTCTTTCATGTGCCATTAAACGTAACTGTTTGTTTTTTTGGTTTCTCATTTTAATCTGGATAGGATATATACATGCGCCAATTTTTAGTTCTTGTTATTTAGATGAGGCTGTGATAGGCATTATTAAAACTATATCACAGTCCCCACTTCTAGTTCATCCTAATACTTGGTTTTCTCCATCAGAGACCTAAGTTTAATACTCATACTGGCCTCTTGTAGCAGGAATTGAGTGTAGATTTTTGTTAATTTTCTTTTCAGGATTCTTAAATTTTCGAAGTATATACTGAAATTCATGCTGTTGTTTAGAAGTATTGTGATAAATGCTTGACCGGATGTCAGAGCATTGGCTGAAATTTATTTTATCAATATAATCTGAAGTAGCTGGCGATGCAAAAGTGACTTGAAATATCCAGACACTATCCTAGATTTATTTCATCTCAAATTTGCAGCCCTTGGTATCTCAGAAAAGAAAACTGAGAGGAATCTAATTTGATCCATATAAACTCTGGAACTTCAAAGCCCACAACGTTTCAAAGTCAAATCCACTACAAATGTACTCGTTTTTAATTTTTTCTATATTGCCGCGGGATCATTTCAAACAGAATTTCTTGATGGGAAATTTTCTCTCTCCACCTTTTAAACAAGATTTCAAATATTTCTTATTAAATCGAAAGGTTTAGTCGCTTAACGGAAGCAAAAAATTGCAATAAGTTCCCCTATGATCTCAACCCCATTCGGGTATGCTTGCTCAATTTGGACGAATTTTCATATCTGCAATGTACATAATTAATTACAAATTAATGTTTCAACATCCTTGTACATGTAGGAAGTGGAGCGGGACTGACATCTTTGTTGATGGGAATTACTTGGCTGTACTGGGGATACAATAAATGGAAGCTAATGAAGCTCAAAGAGAAGTTCTTTAGGCAAAATGGTGGTCTAATGCTGGAGCAGAAGCTATCAAGAAGGGAAGGACCCGTTACAGAAACGGCAAAAATCTTTTCAGCTGCAGAACTCGAGAAAGCCACTGACAAGTACCATGAAAGTAGAATTCTTGGCCGAGGAGGTTTTGGTACAGTTTACAAGGGAACTTTAACAGATGGAAGAACTGTTGCAATCAAGAAGTCCAAAACAATCGATCAAAGCCAAATCGAGCAGTTTATCAATGAGGTGGTTGTTCTTTACCAAATCAATCACAGGAATGTGGTGAAGCTTCTAGGATGTTGCTTGGAGACAGAAGTCCCATTACTAGTTTATGAATATGTTGCAAATGGCACCCTCTATGACCACATTCACGACAAGAGTAAGGTGTCGGCCCTCACCTGGGAAATCCGTTTAAAGATTGCTTCTGAAACTGCTGGTGTTCTATCATATTTGCATTCCGCGGCTTCTGTGCCAATCATTCATAGGGATGTCAAGTCTACAAACATACTCCTGGACAACAGTTACACGGCAAAAGTGTCAGATTTTGGCACTTCTAGGTTAATTCCGTTGGATCAAGTTGAATTGTCAACAATGGTGCGAGGTACTCTAGGATACTTGGACCCTGAGTACTTGCACACAAGCCAACTGACGGACAAAAGTGATGTTTGTAATGCTTTTCTTTTCTATAATTCAGTCCAGTTCTGTTTTTGTTACAGTGGTCCTGTAATTTTAAAAGACGAAGAATTTCTGACAGTATGTCCAATATTCAACCCGCATTGAAACTCTTTATCCTGTCTCCATTTTGCAATGTAATATTCCAGGTGATCTCCTTCTGAAAGCAAAAAAATTGCTGGACAAACTTTCTGGTGTATGCCATGCTCGTTGACAAGGACTTCGATTGTATGTCTCTGGGAAGGAAATTTTTATCGTCGCCCCGACATTTGGACAGCCACAAAAAAAAAGAAATCAGTAAAGGCACAATCATTATTCAATTTTTCTTGCCGGTGAAAACTAAATAAATAAAAAAAATCTAACGTTGATCATTATAGTTCTCAACAAAGAAATTGATTCCACGTTTTTGTAATCTTATCATTTAATATGCATGCATGAAGTAAATATCTTAGTATTTAGATAATGCATATCGGAATGAATACTTTAAACCTGATGCATAACTCAATAACTAATAGATCAAGTATGAATATAGCATAAACTCAATTTCTGAATATCCATTATCATACCTCTATTGAGAAATTATTGAACTTTTTTTTTTTTAGTCTAATCTTAAGCTACAGAACTGTATAACAAATTCAGTTCGATACTGAAATTGTTGAGGTATTTAGAATTCAAGACAGTAGAGATATTTGGACTTTTATTTTGACCAAACCATAAAATTCATGTCTTTTAAGTAATGCATTTCTCAGCTAATGAAATCACCAATTAAATCTCAGGAGTCCAGGGATTGCTAATGGATCAAATTAGAGGCATATCGAAGATATAATAAATACAGCCATCAGTAGGAATCATCAAAAGCAGCAATCACAATCAAATAGGCAGAGAAGGGTACCCCCACCACTGCTCTTGTTAAAACCCAATTCCTCTTCTGTATTTACTAGTTATATGCGCTTTTCATGGCAAGTCAAATAATTGTTTTCATAAAAAAATTAAATATACAAGTTTTTAAATTTTTTATTGTAATTATAAATAAAAAAAAGCTTATACATTCACTTAATTAAATACATTAAGAACTATATATGCCAATAAATATAAAAAACAAAGTTTTAATTTGTTTATTTAACTTGCCAATTAATTTTCTTTTCTATTATAAAGGAAGTAATATGTAGGTATTATTAACATATTTTTTTTATATCAAATAAAAAGTATAAACATGAATAAAAAAGATCAATATTTACTTATAATAAACTATAATATATATCATATATGTTAATAAAAATATGCAAGATCTCAAACTAATTTTAGTTTCTTGTGAGGATTATATATTATATAAAATTAAAACCATGTTTGCTCTTTTTGAAGTGTTTGGGAATGTGGTACACATCATGTTCCTTTAAATTTTAATTTTCTTTGTTAAAAATAAATTTTTTATGTTTTTAGATTGTTTTGATGTATTGATATCAAAAATAATTTTAAAAAAAATCATTTTAAAATATTTATAAGTCAAAAAACATTTTGAATTGTATTCGATACTACAATCTCAAACATACTAGCAATGAAGAATTCTGTGCCTTTGATTTAGGCTTGCTAATGAAACGGCTTTGAAATTGGTTATATCTCCCTTGTCTACGTCTTGTATTAATCGAATTCAAAGCAAGCGACAAACAAATCTTTTCCAGGTTTGCAAAGAGAGGAGACTTAAACGCATTTATATTTTCAGGAGAAATTAATTTTAATTTTGAAGCATGTTGACTGAAGATTAATATCACAGAAACATCCGTGAGAATGAAATACCCAGACTAATGAGTTCTTGTCTGAGGAATAGAGAGACTTGCATTCATCGTATTAGCTCTAAAATAGATGAAGATGCAGTAAAAGAAGCACTAGCTCAACAAGATAGTGACTCTATTCCCATGGAAGACATCGACAATCCTCTCATTTCCTTGGATTGTTTTATATTTCTGTGAAATTTTGTGTGCATGCCTCCTTAAATTGTTGTGCTGTTCATAAGAATCTTTCCATTGTTTTTTTGTTTTTCTCCTATTCAAGAGGATATTCATTATCAATAGGTTTTTTTTCTGTTTTTTTTAATCAGTTTCATTTATTGGTTTCAAAATGATCAGAATTTCTGTATTGATTGTAAAAGAAGATATATATATATATATGAAAGAAAAGAAAAAAGGTTTTTAATGAATTCATTAAAAATCATCGGAGTTCCTGAACTGTATACTTTTGTAGAATTAATACAATGAACTCAATGGTTTTTTTTTTTCACAAAACAAAACTTAATATAATATTTCGATTAGTTCATCTACAATTTTGTTTATTATTATTAATTAAAACCAATAAGAGCCCTGAACACAAGGGCGGAGAAGTGGACTGTAACCTAGGTAAAAATATAAATTCTAACCTTCAATGTTCAAAACTTTAATTCACACATAAATGCAGTTTGATTATAAAAAAAAAAAAACACACAAATGCAGCAATTAATCATTTGAATAAGTTCTGAAAAAAGTGGTTTTAATTAAAAAAATTTAAATGTATTCTCGTAAAAAAAAACCCTGATTTAGCATTAGTATTCCATCAAATATTATTTAGGATTGCAAAATAATTCTTAGCAAACAACCAAAATGCATAACTCATTAAAAATCTAGTTGAAATATTGAACTTTTTTTATTAAGTTTTTATATAGATAATCTATCTTTTATCCAATAAATTGATAAGAATATCTTCATGGAGAACTAAAAAATAATAATTAAATTATATTATTTCCTTTATCTTTAATATTTTAAAAAATATAAATTCATTTTGGATTTTACATACATAAACTAAAAGATTTTAGTCGATATATATTATGGTGTTAAAAAGCAAGATGTTATTAAATATATTACTTTTGGTTTGATTAAAATTTAAAAAATTAACCAGTTTTCTCGTGACATCCATTAACTAAATCTTGTTAATACATTTATTAAAATTTAATTATTTTATATGGTAATTTATGAGCTTTTACAACAAATAATTCTCTTACAATAGGAAAGATAAATATTAATTGGAAAGAGAAAATTATTATTAGCAAATAAACTAAATAAGATACTAGTGAAATCCTAATTAAAAAAATTGAATATTTTTCATTAAGTTTAGATATAAATAGTTTATTTTTTATTAGATTCAAGAAAATGTTGTCTTCTTGAAAAATATGGAGAACTCTTACTTGTGAATTTGAAAATTGATTTAATTATATTTTTTTTACCAACTAATAAAACATTGCTTCGAACTTTGAGAGATGCCAGATTTGATTTTGTCCTTGTATATGTACAATTTGTTTGTATATAATATAAAATTAACATACCATATATGAATGCTTCATATAAAAAGATTGTAGATTGTTTATGTCAATAATAAAAATTAATGACAGTTTACCAATATTATCATTGTAATATATTTAATTCAACAATAATGTTTTAGTTGAAATAATTAATTTTTAAATTTAGTCATGAAACAATGAAACTTCTTGTACTTAGCTTTGTTTTAAAACCTAAGGATATTTTAAATCATTTAAAGTTGATGCTATTTGTAAGTTTGCTAAGAAATTTTATCTCGAAGATTTCAATAAATAAAAGATATATTATTTGAGATCTCAGATAGAACATTATTAAATTGACGTGATTCATCATAAAATCTTTTAGAATATATCTATCATTTTTGAATTATATTAAGAATTAATTAAAATAAATAAGTCGTAGTACTATCATTTGATTAACAAGTATTGATTCGTTTTATTTTGACTTTATTTATTTCATTGCCACCACAAAGTGAGTGTTTTCAGCAATAAAACATGTTAAAACCGTGTTTTGTAATTAAATGAAAGATGAGTTTTTAGCATATTTTATGATAATTTATATTGAACGAGAGTTTGTTGAATATATTAATTTGGATTCGATCACAAATGAATTTTATTTCACAAAACATGGAATAGTGTTTTGATAGTGTAATTTATTTTTATTTTTTTATTTTATATACTTTAAATTCCAAATAAAACTTTATTATTAATTTGATAAATTTATATATATATATATAAGCTAATGATTGATCTTGGAAAATAATTTATATATATTGGCTTGAATATACATAAATAACTGACAAATTTATTGTATATCAGTTTGATAGCTCCGAGTAGAAAAAATTCCTGGCTCGGCTCTTGATTGAACTCAAAACACTTGATTGAACTCGAAACACAATCGTCTCTTCAAATTGAGCAGGTAACCTTGGATTTATGCTTCGGTTGATGTAGATCTGTAAGAAACCCTCAGAACTATTCCAGTCGAAGCTACTTGTTTATTAGTCTAACGAGATCTTTGAATTCGTTGCTTGGTTTTAGCTTTATCAGGCTGGAGAGATTCTGAATGTTGCACTGCTAAATATCAGCAAGTTGGGATTTGTTAAATCTCAACGAAGGCAAACCTCAAGAATCGAAGCTATGTTGACCATCGAGCTTAACCCATGCAAATTGTCTCCATTATCGCTGCTTTGTTAATTATTCATAACTAATATTTGCTGGGTTTTATTTCATTTTTTATTTTGTAACCTCACTGCTTCAATTCACTCTGTCAAAAGCCACGGTCTTTTACTTGGTCTATGAACGAAAGCCTTGTGGATCCCAACAATGTTTTTATTTTATATTGTTCTTAATTTTCTTTTTTATTATGGCTATCATTTTTTTTCAATTTTTGCTTTCTATATTGCGGTTTTTGGTAAATAGACTTGATAGTTTGTCTTATACCGTTTTCTTTCGGGTTTTTGTGTTAAAAAAACATCTTCACATGAATTTAGTTTTGTCGTTTACAAAAAAATAAATATGAGAGTACGAAAAGTAAGTTGAAATGACAACTTTTTATTTAAAAAGAATCTATTCACTTTTGTTGATCGTGAGAGATTAGCAAAGGTTCAATGGCCAGGTAACAAGTGTTCCTCTGGGCTAAAACAGTTGATTTTAATTTAAAAGGGGTTCGTGTCACGCGTGAGATAATTCGTTGATTTTCAGCAGACAGCAACCAGTACACAAACCTCTCCCACACGGCAAGTGCAAGTAAATTCCACAAGTGGGCCCCGCAGCATTAGACTGTGAAGGTGGACTCATAGCTGACTTTAAATGGTTACCTATCAAGTCAAGGTCGCCCATCCACTCTCTTTGCCACGCAATTTCTTGAAATAAAGAAGACACGAGGACCTAAGTGAAATTAACCTCACAGTTTGGGGATTCTTTAATGAGATTTTCCAAGGAAAAAATATACTGACATTTCCATATTCAAAATTAGACGGCATGGCATGGCTTAGAAGATACTTCACAGGCAACAGAGGCAACATGAATGGTTTTTTAAAATGTTTTTTATTTAAAAATATATTAAAATAATATTTTTTATTTAAAAGAAATTATTTTTAATATTATTATATTAAAACAATCTGAAAATATTTAAAAAAATTAATTTGAAATAAAAAATAAAAAAATTATTTTATTTTTAAAATACAAAAACGTAGTCGAATAAAAAAGCTTCAATTCTAGTAAGTTCTTGCTTGCTAGTCCTCTACCACACGCTCTTTTAGATATCCAGTCACATATATCACAACTGGCACACAAGCCTAGTAACTTGGTCTTCCTCCGACCAATATCGTGGTAATTTGCTTTATAAAAAAGGCTAGCTGCCATAGAGAGTTTCGTACCACCCGACTCCATTCTAATTAAACAGAAAAGTAGCTGTCATGGGAATTCGAGGAATGGCCTTACAGTTCACAATAATAGGAGTAGTGTTGTTAGCAGCAGTTACAGCAGCAACAGAGTTTCCTAGAGCGAAGCCTGGATGCCAAGATAGATGTGGGAATGTTAGTATCCCATATCCATTTGGCACGGAAAAAGATTGCTACTACGGCCCCGAGTTCCTCATAACTTGCAACCATACTTTCAATCCTCCAAAAGCATTTCTCACCGCAAGTACTATAAACGTAACGAAAATAACACTCGAAGGAAAGCTGCATATCGAGCAATACATAGCCAAGGATTGCTATGATGCATCAGGACAAACTCTCAACAACATACCCTCTCTTACGCTCGCCGATTTCATTATCTCTGATGCTGACAATATGTTCGTGTCCATTGGTTGCGATACTGTGGCATCCCTCACTGGCAGTTTGAAAGCTGATGGTACTGATAACGAATACGAGGTAGGATGCACGTCCTTATGTAACACCTTAAAATATGTACCTAATGATACATGCTCTGGCATAGGTTGTTCTCTATCGCTGCTTTGTTAATTATTCATAACTGATATTTGCTGGGTTTTATTTTATTTTATTTTTTATCAATCGCTTAATTTTAACCTCACTGCTTCAATTCACTCTGTCGAAAGCCACGGTCTTTTACTATGGTCTATGAACGAAAGCCTTGTGGACCCCAGCAATGTTTTTATTTTATATTGTTCTTAATTTTCTTTTTTATTATGGCTAAAAT